>NW_020884894.1:5996730-6080641 GCF_003945725.1 Corapipo altera | reverse complement strand
TCCCTTCCCTTCCCTTCCCTTCCCTTCCCTTCCCTTCCCTTCCCTTCTTCCCCGTGCAGAATGAGTGTGGGTGTCACAACTCCACAGGCCAGATTTGAGATATTTTATCAATTATTTCACTTAGACCTGGCTCAATCCAACCTGCTCTCACTGAATGAGCCAAGAGACACCATCAAATGCAAATGCAACAAATTCACCTTCCCAAAGATGTGTCCCCCATGGTGCTGACCAGCAATTGCACCTCCACGTTGACATAACTGGTCCTGACAGCGCCTTGTAAGGACATAATTCAGTGGTATATTAGACAACTTACAAAAAAAGTTAAACCGTGACCTTTCCTTCCTCTCTCCCCTCCCTTTTCCCCAAGGAGGAGGCTGTAGGGCTGTATCTGGGAATTAGAAAGCAACATGGGTGGTGACCCCCTGGTGCCAGGACTGTCATGAGGAATAAACCATATGTTGTGTCTTTGCATGTTGGGAGGTCCCAGCTCTGAACACCCAACAACTGTTTTCCAGCCTGCACAACTTATTGTGTCCAGGAGAACCATTTAGGAAGCAAGAAATGCCTGGGGAGCACAACCAAGAGGGGTTGACCTATTCATTTGTTTTCAAATGCAAAGCCAACCAGGCCATTGTGATGTGCCACCAACCCCAGGTTTGCAAACTTCTGAAAAATCATTCCAAACACAGACAGCAGCTGTGCTGTGACAAAATTCACAGTTCTACCAGCTGGGAGCCCACTCTATCAGCAGCCTGTGATATCCTTTCCTCAGATAACTGGGAAAACCAAGGGCCATGGCTGAGGTTGGAATAATTTTCTGGACAGAAGGGTGTGGATGAGGAGCAATCCACTCACAGCTCTGGGCATGGTCTCACATTGCCTGGGGCAGGAGCTGAGCTCCTCCAGCAGCCAGTGCCTGCACATGGTAGAGTATCAGGCAGCTGTTTGAGATCTTGCAGAAGAGACACGAGTAGGCATCTCCCCCCACTTTCCACCATCCATCACTGAGCTTTACTGGCCACTCGCATTTTTGTTCTCTAATTAAAGCTTCTGTCAGGTGCTTTTAAATTATAGCCCCGATTACGGACTTCAGATCAAAATTCTGCAGGCTTTGGAACCTGCCATTTTATTTAATTACTTGCAGTAAATTATTTTGACACCCTCAATTAACAATGTCCGTCACCTCAGCCCGGCGACGATGAGTGCGAGGAATTTGCCATTTGATCTGTTTTGTCTGGTGGAAGGGTGCAGAGAGAAAAAATACCACCCTAGTGCAAATTTTAATAGGTTCCATGATAAAAAATAGAAAATATTAATAATTGCCTTAAGTCTATTAATTTTTTTTTGCTAAAGTCTAGGGTGTGTTTTGACTGGATAAAACCGTTACCTCACAGAAGTGGAACTCTGATGGAGGGACAGGATGGTTCTTCCTGAGTGTGATGATAAGACCAGTCACTCAGAAGCAGGATTGTTCCCTGTGAAGCTCATTTAGGTGTTAAATATTAATTCATATATAACAGTGTTTGGTCAGGTCCCCAGTGCATCCAGGATGTGGTCTCTGAACATCCCAAAGGAAGACGTGTGTGGATCATCCTGTGAACTTAATGCTTTGCCGTTTCATTGGTCAGAGCAATATTAAACTCCAGCATTCTCAGTCACTTTAACAACCTTGTGGGTGTTGATGGAGCTAATTAGCCATGTTCTCTAATTTATTAAAATCATAAATATTTCACTTCAAGGGTTTTTTTGGTGGGGAGGGAGAAGAAGGGGGTGGGAAGGTTAAAGGGAGACAACTGCATGAAATTCTTTGGCTGATTAAACGTTCCATAAGATACAGCGATATTTTACCTCTCTTAAGTGATTCAGTGGCACATCAGACTTGGCATCTCATTCTTTGCCCTGTTTATTTTTAATTATGACTATTATTTTATTTACCATGGATAACATTAGGCTGTGGTATGGTTGGCTGGAAAAGCCAAAGAGCACAAAATCATTTTGGTGTCAGAAGCTTAAATAAAGGACAAAGGAGCAGCAAAGCCATAAACCAGATGGAGTCAGAAAGATGTAATATATTGCTCTACTGTGGAAGCTCTAGAAGAAATTTTAGTACAGTATATGCAGAGACTTGTGGGGTTGTCAACTCAAAAAAGCTTCATGTTTCTCATGTAAAATTCATATTGTGGTCATTGCAGATTTCGCTAAGTAAAGGGCAATGAAGGATCCCAAATCCTGCTATGGAAAGAAAATGATTTTCCACCCCTTGCCACAGCTACTGAAAGTTTAAGAGACTAATTAATCTGTGATTTTAGTTCTTGTTTTCTGTGGATGTTTTCTGTACCCATGGTCATGTGGAGAACATAGGTTCTCTGTGGGCAGCCATAAATATAGTTCATGCTGCCTGGGTTGATGTGGTGCGTGACTTGAAGCTGCCAGGAACAGCTCAGGGTGCCTCAGTTTCCCTGTGCACAGTGGAGATGGATCCTTATCTTCTGGGGTGGGGTGGGAGAAAAGGGAGCATTTGGGAAAGGCAAAGATTGTGGGGTGCTCAGGTGTCGTGGTGCCTTTTATCAGCTGCAAAAGCCCGCGGCTATTGTAAATCATAAAGGAGGAGGATGAGAGGAGGAACTGATCCTGGAATGTGAGAGGTGAGATAAAATAAACGGAAAACACCAGGGCTGAAATCCCAGATCATTCCTGTCCAGCCCTGGCTGAACCCGGGGATGCGATTTCCCTCAGCAGCACATAAAGGGGCGGACAAAACGATGCTAAAATACCTGGGATTACCTGTCCTCCTCTCTCCTTTCCAAATATCCCCTCCCTCCACCCCCAACGTGGGAGATGCCGGAGATACACGGCCCATTGTCGGGGGATGCCTCGGTAGATGCAATCTGTTCCTCATTGTCCGGTAATAGCTTGATTATCTGGGGGGCGAAAATGCAGAGTGGTTGTGCCCAACGAACCATGAAATTGCCACTGCTCCGAGGAACCATTTATCACCAGCCCTTTAGAGACAGCAGGGCCAGAGGCTCAGTGGGAGACGTGGGGCAGGTATTCACCCAGAGCCGGGATGCTGGAATGCACTAGGGATGGTCCCGGGCTGAACTTTTCAAGGAACAAGTGAACCCTGGAAGACGATGAACAGGAAGACAGACCTTCCTGGGGAATTGAGAGCACTGCAATGCCGGGAGATAAATGGCTGCAAAGCCTGAAGAACACATTAGGAGGAACATGGCTGAGGGTGTATTTTTTTTCCTTCTTCTTCAGCAGAGAGGAAATTTGGGCAAACCCATTAAGCTCTAATTCCACTGGGCTCAGCCCATGTATTTTGTGTCAAATCCATGGTTAAAATGTGAGCGAGCAACTCCTAGAAGTGTCCAAGGAATCTGGACATAGACAGGCCTCCCTGGGGTGGATTCCTCTTTTAATGACCCTGGCCCCAAGCTTAGGAACTAATTTATAAGCTAAATCTAATTCCTTCTTGGAAACTGCTGCCCAAATCTGTTCCTGCCAGGAGTTCCCACAGAGCTGAGCTAAGGACGGGATACTTCCCCACTCGCCAAGCTGTGAGGAGTGAGACACCCCACTGGGTCAGGTATTCATCCCAAAATCCTGAAGCTTATCTCAAAGTTTTTGCTGTCATCATTAGATGAGAAGCAGAAATTCAGTTTTGCTCTGCAAAAATAATTCCAGGAGCTCCAACGGGGGCACAGACACGGTCTTATCAAATAAATAAATATATTTGCACCTCAGAAGATAAGAAGTGCGAACTTCAGCTGACTTTTCCTTAAAAGCACAGATCCATCCCAAGTCAACCGAGTTTCCCACTGCTGATGGCAAGGGCTGGTGTTTTGTATGATGCTCGTCAACTGGGCCAGCCCAGCAGGAGCTTGGTGAGCTGGATAAATTGGGAGAGCTGAAATTGAGGGAGGGAGGGGGGACAAAAGACACTGCAAATAAATAAGGAGAGTGGGTTTTGTGAGCTCCTCCCTTCCAGCTCCAATCCAGGAGTTACGAAACTTGATACAGGGAATCCTACGGGGGCCTTAGAGGAAAGGAATTTACTCCCACCCATCCCGGGTTCAGCCTAACTCCTCATTTTTTTGTTATTTGAGCCCATGGCCTGGAAAAGTGTCTGCAGATTTCTGCCCAGAGTCCCATCCCACCCCAGCCCTGTGCTCCTCTGTCCCTCTTGCACAAAGGCCACCTGCAACACAGAGGCTCCCACGGCTCCAACCCTGGAGCATCCCCACACAGCCTCACGCGCGGGGGCAAAAATCTGCTGTCGGCAGGAATTTCCTCCTGGGTGTATAAACACCACAGACACAGGGATCCTGTGCAAGGAGCCCTTCTGCTCAGATATCACTGACAGTGATAAAAGTTTTCTCCACACCACATTATTTACTGAAATAAAAGTCCCCAGGGCTGGAGGTGGCTTTTCCTCACCGGAGAATTTGAAAGAGCTGGGGACACTCCTTTGAATTCTGCTGTTTATCCAAAGCACTGGTATGTTTTGCCCCATTAAATGAATGGTTGTTGCCAAATCTCTGACCGGATTATAACAGTCTCTTCTGATGAGTGTTTTATTAACTGGAGAAATTATGAGATTTTATGGTAATTCCAAATCTTGTGATGCTTTGTTGAGTAAATCAGAATTTACAAGACTTGGAGCTCATTTATCCAGTTTCCATCATTCCAAATTGTCACTGGGTGGATTTTACCCAGGGAGAAGTGTAGGATAAATGCCTTAATTTCTCTTTAGCTGTTCAGTCCATGGTGTTACATTTGTGCTGTAGCCTGTTGCTGTGTGATGAGGACATATTGTAGTCTCAGAATATAAGAATACTGTCCTCTGTTGATCAGAAAGGAAACAACTGCTGCTCATGCACCAGAAAGCACTGGCAAAAAAATTCCCACTAAAATCTCACTGAGAAAATCAACCTGGTTTTCATAAATCCCCTTCATGGCTGTTTGGATATCTTTAAAAAATCTGTGTATGCTGGGGTTTGAGGGCTTCTAGATCATTAATGTAAATCACATATCACACCTACTTGTGTGTTTTGGCAAAAATAGTGACACATAGGATTGATCCAGAGCTCTCCAGTTATTAATAGTTCAGACTTTAGTGGGCAGACAAAGAAATGCCCCACACCCTGAAAATAATATCTGACTGATGCTGCACAGAAGAGTGTACTAAAGTGAAAAGGGAGGTGAAATGAGTCAAAATTAGCAAAGAAAGTGCATTTTGAAAAATCCAGGGTTTGGATGACACAGGGGCTATGCCTGGCAACAGTTTGCATTAAACACAGCATCTCTCAGCTCTTCTCTCTGCACCCCCACACTCCAACAGCTCCCTCTCCTCTTGATGAGAAAGAAACCCAAATGCAGATGAATTTTCTGGGAAAAGAGGGGTGAGCAGCTGAGTCAATAGTTTTGTGTTATCTCCTCGACCTGTCACACAGCACACGGGGCTCTGGGAGGGGGTGGGAGCCCCAGCAGGGATGCTGGGATGAGGGAGAGCTCCTGCTGCATCGTCCCCAAAACCAGCAGCAGCCTGATCCCTGCCAGCATAAGGGCAGCGCTTTGAGGTGCTCTCTAATTAGTGGGAGTTAATTAGCAGTGTAACAGTACCTGACACCCACCCTCAGGCTCATCACCAGCAAGTAAGCGTTGCTCCAAAGCAGGGCAACGTTTAATGCAGCAGAACGTATTGTGTCCACGCCAGAGGGGGCTCACTGGGGGGCTTTGCCCTGTGCCCATTCCAGCTGATTTCATGTCCCCCTTTTCCAGCCTGCTGCCAATGATGCTCCAGGACAGGGAGCCACTCGCTCTGTGCCCAAAAGCTGCTGCCTGGAGCTGGGGGAGGAATCCAGCTGGATCCCAGCTCCTCACCCCCAGGACAGCAGGAGGAGAGGTGTGTGCACAGGAGGATGATGAACTCAGTGCTCCACGGGGGTCAGAGCAGAGAAACACATGGTCCTTTCTGCCTTCTCCAAATTTCAGCTCCAGGCATGCAGGGGCTACACCTATTTACTTTAGCCCCAGGGTTGTCCTCTCAGGGTGTTTCTCAGCACTCACTTGCAATGATCTTGTTGTCAGAACTGTAGTGCAGCTGAATTGCTGCCCAAATCCTCAAAAAGAGCAGGCAAACTGAGATCTGAAAGGAAACTTTTGGGTTGTTTTCCTTCATCACCTGATGTCATGGCATCACATTTTGTTCTGCAAACACAAAAGGCAGTGACTTGAAAAATAAAATCAAATAAAAGCTGGGATTCTCATCACAGCCAAGAGCTGCAGCTTTAAGGCAGGGGCCATATGTTGCAGGACTCGCTAATTAAATCATGCCAATTAGCCACACAGCACTCTGAGGTTCAGCAGCTCCAGGGTTCAAAGACCTTTGCGTCTCCGGATTTTGGGTTTGCACAAGCTGAGCCTTGCAAGACTCTGACCCAAATCCCAGTTCAGCTTTCAGGCACTACTAGGCATGAACATGCTGAGGGTGTGTTTTTAATTTCGCTTTCATGTCCCTGAGTATGATTAAACATCCCTGGAAGTGTTCAAGGCCAGGTTGGACAGGGCTTGGAGCAACCTGGTCTGGTAAAAGGTGTCCCTGCCCATGGCAGGGGGTGGAACAAGATGAGCTTTAAGGCTTCTTCCCACTCAAATCATTCTATGATTTTATGATCACTCACAATTTCACCTGCTTGGTATTTTCTTCATCATACCCTCCTACATTAGGCTCAAGCTGAGCTGGTCACAGCTCTTCACCCTTGGGACATTATGTTTTACCTGGATGTGACAAGGAAGGTGATGACACCATCACTTAACGCTCTCTAGTCGAGTCTTGCTCTAAATTAGTCACTTGAAAGCAACAGCCCAGCAGTCAGCTGGCAAGAAACTCTGGGACAAAAATTTTCCATGTGCTATTTTTAATATGAAATGGGTCTGAAAGCAAAGACTGGGACGGGCTTTTGTAGCAGAGAAGGAGGTTCAGATGCCAACTGTCCCTATTTAGGAAGGATAGTTTCTATTTTCTTTTAAAAGCAAAATATCTCTTATTTTTCCATTCTGTCCTTCTTTGAAAGCTCTCACGGTCCAAAATATGTCAATGGACTTTAAAGGTGTGTCTCTATTTCTCTCTCCTAAAAGTGCCTATTTATAACTCCAAAAATGCCACGAGCAAGCCTGGAAGAGGGCACAAATAAGGGTTTTGCTTTCTAGCACAGGAGTTGCAGAATAAAACAAGGATGTCAAGGAGTAGACTGTGGGTGGATCTTGCCACGATGCTGCACAAAACACCCAGAAACCACAAACTTCTTAAATCAGTTGGCCATTAAACAAATCAAAGCAGAGTGACTCAGACAGGCACAAAATTCCCAATAAACGTATGAAAACTGAAAGAGTGTCAAGGTCAGAGAGCCTCCACGGCTCCATGTGGGAGCAACCAACCTTCTCCACACAGACATTGGTGCAAATTTCCCAGGAAGGCTCGTGAGTGAAGAGAAACCACTGAAATGTCTCTTATTGGTTCAGTTTGCCCGCGTCAGCTCTGGGCTCTCTGTCTCTCTGACCCCAAAGCATGGGAGAATCTTTCCACCTCCTCCTACCAAGCAAGGAAATGACTCTTTTACCAGCTAAAAGCAACTTTTCCAGTTTGCAGTAAGCGCCAGTTTGGGTGTCCAACCACTGAAATGTGAAATCTGAGCTGTTTTGACTGGACACTGAGGTCCCCAGGGCGTGTGTTCTGATGAAGTGCAATCATTGAGGGGAAAAAACATTCCTGCTACAAACACTCTCGATTGTGAATGTGAAATGCTTCGTCCGTGGAAATCCCATGGCTGCTGGAAACGCACAGCTCCCACAGAATTCCCTGCCAGTAAACTCCTTTTAAGGAACCACGGCCGAAAACAAAAGTGAGGCTGCAGCAGATTTATCTCCAACGTCAAAGGAACGGTCTTGTCACACTTTGGGGAAGGGAAGGGAAGAGAAGGGAAGGCAAAAGGGGAAAAGGGGAAAAGGGGAAAAAAAAGGGGAAGGGAAAAGGGAAATTGGAAGGAACAGAGGAAGAGAAAAGGAAAGAGAAAGGAGAAAGAAATGGAAAGAGAAAGGAGAAAGAAATGGAAAAAGAACGGGAAAGGGAAAATATGAAAAAAGGCAAAGGGAAAAAAGGAAAAGGGGAAAAGGAAAAGAAAGAGGAAAAAAGGAAAAAGGAAAAGGAAAAGGAAAAGGAAAAAGAAAAGGAAAAGGAAAAGGAAAAGGAAAAGGAAAAGGAAAAGGAAAGTTTTTGCAATGCCTTGTAGTGCTGCTCTGGCAACAACACTGACTCCCCAGGGTCCCAACTCTGTTGCCATCAATGGCTCTGCAGCTCAAAGGATGAAGGACCCTTTCCAAGGGGTGTCCATGGACCCAGACTCACCATCCACCCCTGGCAATGGCTGGAAAGGCAAGGCAGGCTGAGGGCAGCCAACAGCCATGGTCCCATCTGGGGCACCCCTGACTGTCAGCACGGGGGGAGCTCCTGAATTGCTCAGTTCTTAGCTGCTTGCATTCACATGGAGAGAAATCCTTTCCTCCTCCTAAACAGTAGCATAAAGAAAATGAAAATAAAAAGCTTGTGCTTATTACCAGGAGACAAGCCAGATAAACCTCCTCTGGCACCAAAGAGGCCCATGGGAGAGCAGAGTCTGTGAATCACACGCAGTAATTTTAACTGTGTCATGGGACAGACCAAAATACAAGACAGCCCTATCGATTTCAACAGATATTTCTAACCCAAACTAGTGAAAGTCCACTGGGAATGTGTCCCAATATTGCTTTTCATGGCACTCCATTGGGCTGGGAACTGCACGTGCAGTGGGGGATTTCTGCAGCTCAGAGTTCTGAAAAGCTGCTGCCCAGTAGTGCTGTGACAAACCTCAGGCATCATTCACTGATTTATTTGTTGTTTCTTTCTTTTCAGGACAACAGGTCACCCCACAGCACTGTTTTGAAGTTGCAAAATTCCCATAAATCATGCAAACGTTTCATTTGCTTCTTCTGTGTCTTTCTCCTCGTCCTTTTTCTCCACATTCCTCTATGATAAACACAGCCAAATGGATTTTTTTTTTCTTAATCTGTGGGGAAAAATGACCAATCTTGCTTGCAGGCTGAGAACTCTCGCCAGCTTTCAGCTGGAATGGATTTCCACCCCTTTCCTTAACCGCCAAACAAGAACTCTTCCCTTTTCTCAGCAATTTTCTAAGAATAATAATAAAAAAATTAGAACCTAAACATGGATTTTTTTAAAAAATGACATAATAAATTTTTTTTTAAATTAATATTTGCATAAATAAAGATGATTTAGAATTGCAAAGAGCAGACAGATTATAGAGCTGATAGGATGCAGGGCACTGAAAGAGCCATCCCAGAGCTTCAGGGATTTAAATCCTAGGACGTTCTTTACCAAAAGCTGCAATTTAGGTCAAATATTTCCATACATTATGGCAGGTCTCCTGTGACCTTGGGGCTTGTGACCAGTTGGATATTCATTTAGACTGGTGAGTGAACAGTTCACTTGCTATTTCTGAATGCACAAGCAAGGAATCGCTGCCAAACTCGTTGCAGGCTCTGCACAGTCCAAGGGGCTCCTGGGTTATCGTTCTGCTCAAGGTGGGAGTCAGGAAAAAACACTTTTTGCCTTCCTCCAGCCTTGAGGCCAGGCAAGGGGAGAGCTACTGCCCTGGAAAAATAGGGAGAGATGAAAAATGCAACCATCTGCTGAAATTTTCACAGAAATCTCCTTGCAACTGGTCATCCTGCTGTTGGAAACCGTGGTTTCGGGCTGCTTTTGCACAGCTAAGGATCCCAGGATGACCTCCTGGCTCTAGGATCCATTTTATCCCTTTGGAGATGTGTAACATTTATAGCAGCAGGCACAGGGAAGAGAAGGGGACAGCCATAAACAGCAACTGTGCAAGGTACAATAAAGCAATGAGCAAACTGTGTTTTATAGGGCTGTTTGCTGGGGAAACTCAACAAACATCAGTTCTCCTGACATTTGTAAGATCTATTTTATGATTCAGCAAGATGACTTGAAAAAGGAACTAACAATTCACCCGAAGGTCCAGCAAGTCAGTGGCAGAAACGGAAACAAAACGCCAAGGACCTGATTCCAGACCCCTCCTCTGCATGTTTTTTCATGGCAGAAAACGTTTGGTTAAGTGCTCTGAGTGACCTGCAAGTTAAAGCCTAGGAAATCTATGGTTTTCGTATTTGATGGAGTGAAATGCACTGAGGGATAATCAGAGCTTTATGTACCAGCCTTAGAGAAAAGCATTTCACAATGCTCAAAAAACCTTATTACTTTCATAAGCAGGGGAAGGACTAATGACACACATATGCTGACTCCCTTCCTCTGGCTAAAACCACAGATGAAAGTGCACAGAGATGGATTCAGAGGTGTGGATACAGCCAGGGGGGACTTGCAGCACTGTTAATTGCAGTGATACATATCTGAACTTAGGCAGTTTAGCCACAAACTTGCAAAACAATCTCCTTTTTTGTAAGAACTGATGCCAAACTACCTATTGACAGCATCAGCGCCTGGCAGAACAGGTCCCTTTTTGCAGGTGGATGGTCCTTGAGCTGTGGTGGAATCAGAGTGAGGAAAAATCTAAATTGCATGAGAATAAAGGCCACTTATTGCTGGGAGAAATACCCTGTGGGTGGAATGGATTGTTTCTCTCTACCTAAACACATCCCATTCCTCCCTGGAATGAGCAGAGATACCTATAGCAGACTGTCCTTACAGCTAATGGAATATTAATTTAATAAAAAAAGCAAACTTAAGCCTTTCAAATTGACTTTCAATGGCTAAGGTATGGTTTTGATTTATTAATATTAATCTAGTGGGAAAACATCCTTAGAAGCAGATACTGGGGTGAAAAGTTTTATGATTCAGCAACAGGAGCAGGACATAAAAAAAAGCACAAGTTTCCCATCTTTTTGAGTTTGAACCCAGTAAAGATTGGGAGCATGGCCTAAATAACTCTTCCAAGAGATTCTCCCATGGTGGCAACAACCTGGAGGGGAAGGGCTTCACAGAGCTCACATGAATGAATCTTGATTACATGTTCAAGTTCTAACAAATCCATCACTTATAATAAGAGCTGTATTTTTTAAACACAGATATGATATTGTGCCACCATGGCCTGTGTTGGGGTAGGTGCCATTCCTGATGAGGGATATACACATGTCCATTATGGACATGCTCCACTATAGCTGAGATGAGTCATGGTTTCTTTCTGCCCTTCATGGTTGCACAATCTGGCCAAAAAGTCAATTTTATGGTTCCTGTTACAGGCTGGACCTCAAAGAACCTCTGTCCTTTTCTGATTGTCCTCTTCTCACATATTTAAGCTAGCAACATAAATAAATAGGAAATAAATCCCCACCTTTCCTTGCTGGAATGAATGGAAAATCATGGCACCATTAAAACCCAGCTTTTCAAAGTACTATTTTTTTCTTTTCTTGCTAAAAGTTACTGTTTATCCAAATGATATTTTCATTGACCACACATTGATTTCAACACCATTTGGCAATCAGGGTTTTGGACAGTGGCCTGATGACCAGAAGCTCTTCCAAACCACTTCTTAGATGCCATTGGCCATTTCCTTGCATGGTCTGTGGGGTTTCTGAGATAAGCAACTCTATTCATTACTGTGCAATAGGTAAAGTGATTTTATTTGTACATTTTAGAGAATGGTGAGCCTGCAACAGCTTTAAAGTTCTCTCCCCTTGCCTTTCCCTTTATTAGGTTAATGATCCTTTGGATTCGCCTCTAAAAGCCCTTTCACACTGCGGCTGCTTCTCCCGCTCAAAAGCCTCTGCCAACTCTTAATGCAGCAAAGGGGGGGAAAAAATTTAATAAAGTTCCTTAAATCTCAGGAAATGAAGCTTTGCCTCCTTAAGTTCCTTTCAAGAATGAATGTTCCACTGTGGCCAGCCCAGAGTGTGCTGAGGTTTCGTGTGCGGCTCCTCTGGATACGCGGATTTATTGATAACGTGCTCCTTCCCCCAGCGAGTTCCAGGCAAGAGCCAAAACTGCTGACCCTGCAGTCAGCTGGGGGTTGTTTTTTGCTCCTGAATTGATATTTTGGGGTGCTCCCCATACTTTGTAAAGTTCCCAGCAGTCACTCAGAGAATAATGGCTTTGTCAACCCTGGTAACACCAACCAGCTGAGCAGACACAGCCCCGAGAGACCCCCAGGGCCGGGTCGCCCGTGGTCACCTACGCCCTCAAGTCCCAAATTCCTCCTTCTGAACTTAACCCCAGCTTTGAAAAGTGTTGGGGGGAAAGATAAGAAGGAAAACAAATTCCATATAACTGTCTTTAAAGAGTAGAGGCTGAAATGGTTTCTTTTTTTTTTTTTTCTTTTTGCCTCTTTTTTTGGTTTGTTTGGTTGGTTTGGTTTTTTTTAAACTACTGCCATTTGTTCCCTTGTAAAAACAGAGGGTTGAACCTTTCAAGCCTCCCAGTCCTCCAGTGGGAATTTTACTGTTTGAGTAAAAAGTTCAAGGATTGCTCCCACAGTATTTAGGAAGAGAGAAAATTGTGAAAGATGATTATTTCTGTAAACACCTAAGAAATAACAGTTATTCAGCAGCGTTTTCAGTTCCTCTTGCTTCCAAGTGTGGCAGAAATATCATATAAAATTATAAATATATAACAAAGATGTATTATAATAATTTGTCATATAATATAAGAAAAATAAAATATCACATAATCACTGTGGAGTTTCCCTCCTGTCAGGCTTTGCTGGCGCTGCAGCAATGAAATAACTCACTGGCGCATTTATGCTCTGTAAAATATTCAAAGGTTTTTCCCCATTAAAAGTCTTTCACTGACTTGTAGATAAAAATGTCTTGTTTCTGTGTCCCCCTTTTTTGAAGTTCTGGCAGTGATGAGATTATTGGAAGTGTAAAATCACGATCAGAGCTCTGAGGTCTGGTTTTACAATGAGTGTTGCCTCCTCAACCTTCCTTACTCACAAGGAAAAACCTTGGAGCTTGTTTCTGACATAGAGAACCAAACACCTGATGGCAGCACATATAAAGAATCTTCAGTGCATTTGCAACAGCTCCACACTCCAAGTTATTGAAATTACTATAGGGATTGTGGGGTTTTTTAAAATATTTAGATTTTGATGCTTTGAATGACCAAATAGGGTTCATAATTCTTGCTTTTCTGGTCCTTCTACATTAAAACCCAAGACATTGTTTATTTAAGACTCCATTCAAGGAGAAAAATTCCCCCTGCCTTTGGTGGGTCCTGGGTGATGCCTTGAGAAAAAGGATAAATGAGCAGGAAAGAATTAAAAAATCATCCGAAGCACCAAAGGTACAGGATCTCAGTCTGCAGGAGATCAAAATAATTTGCAGACTTCCATGATATGCTATTGGTTGCTTGTATGATCTTAAGGTTCCTGTGACTCTGTAATCCAGGCAGTTTTATCATTTATACCATTGGTTTAGGCAATGTGGCAGAGGAGCTGCTGCTCTGGGAGCCCATGTATAAGAAATGTTTGCATTTCTAAATCCAAAGGCTTTATAGTATCATTCTGGATGATGCCCTCATTAATAACTCATTCTGTTGTGCATCAGCTGGATGAGGAGCATTCCCCTGCAATGTGCCAGGACCACCAGCAGCACCCAAAAAGGACCTTCCCTGTGTCATTCAGTGATTTTCTGGGATCCCCCAATGCCTCTGAGTGCATGGATTAGCAAACTCATGGTCGCTGATGTATGTTTTTTCCACAGCCCTTATTCTTTAATCACCGGGAACCACGATAAGGGCTTGGAAGTCCAACTTTCCAGTCAAATCCAACCCACCAATGTGGCAGGGGAGGATTTCAGCACTGAACTTGTTACAGGAGAAAAATATCTCCTACTACCAATGAGACACTTGCACTCCTTCTTTTTTACTCTCTCCAACAAGCAGCTCCACATCTAAGTTTTCTGCCTTCCCTAAACCTGTAATCCAAAGGCTTGAGGGCATCTGGATTGTCCCTAAGATTTCCTTGCAAGGTCAGAAAAATGAGGATTTTGGTGGATCCATATTCAACAAAGGGCCCCAAGTCTGCTGGGCAGATTAAAACTGCTGTCCTGGAGTGTCCCTTGAAGGTCAAGTTCTCCAAACCTTCCTCAGTTCTGTTGTCATGGTCCATCTTGGATTCAGATCTCCATAGTTTTCTCAAAGGGTGGTACCCACAAAACACCAAAATTGGTGGGTAGAGAAGAAGAAATTATTTTATATGCAACATATCTGTTTATTTTTCTGTGAGAACTTTACTTTTTTGGGCTCTAGCAGTCTCTGCTAAGGCACTCCTGTGAAACAACTGCCTGCTTGAGGACTCAGTGCTCCGTGATTATATCCATCTAATCCAGCTCCCCATGGGATCCGAATGGGAGCAGAATTGAATCCTTATGCAGCAGACAGGCTTGAAAAGTTCATTCCCATTTTAGAGATTTCTAATCCCAGAGAGTCCCTAGATGGAAGGTTTTCCACAGGCCATTGTAGGCTTTAAATCAAGATGGAAATAGGGTGTTTTGCTGGAAGCAGAGGGACAAACGTCAGTGCCAGGGGGATTACTGAGCTCAAAAATATTTTCTTCATGTTGGATTTTGGAGACAAGCAAGGGAAAAGCCCCAAGAACCCTCACACACAGACAAATTCAGTGGGTGCAGCTCGCTGAGAGTGAATTTGCTGTTGAAGGGGCAGAAACTTGGTGTCTGTTGTCAGAGCTGTGTGAGCCAAATCAAGCTCAGCCCTGTGGATGGAACACTGAGACCAGGTCAAGCCAGGATACAGAGAGATGAGAACGGGAAAGAAGGGCAGAGCTGACATGAAGGATGGGGGGAAGTCCTAGAAATGCATGTGGCACAAGATTAAATTGTCCCCTGAGCATTTGAAGCACTGTGTGACACAACATCTGGCCACCAGCTGTTGCTCCAGAAGAGCACTGGATTCCTGTGCTGCATCCACCAGTCCCATGCAGGTGCCCCAGGAATGGATATATGGGCAAGGCAGCACCTCAGGTTCAGGCTGGATTGGGATGTCCCAGAAAGAGATCTGCCAAATAAACCCAACTCAGCCCAGAAAGAAGGTGGATCTGATGAGCTGAAGGACTGGAATGAGCTGAAGGTTTCCAGTCAGGCTCAGAGAGCAGCAGCAGTGGCTCTGTGCCAGCTCCCATCAGTATCAGCCCATTTGTTTCAAAGTGAGGTTGTGCCTCACCAGACACTTAAATAGCTCTGACGTGGTGGGCATCCATCACCATCCCATCCCTTCTCTGTTCCCAGAGGGAGGAACCTCTGGGGCTCTGGACCCTGTGAGACCTTTGGGGAGATAAATGAATCCTCCCACGGGTGAGAAAGGCAGGAGACTGATGTAGTGAGGGGGTGTTTGGGGTGAAGCAGGAGCCACAGGTAACACTGTCACTGGGAAAATCGATGGCCCTGATGGAGCTGCAGCAACACTGGTGATGTTTTGCCCCCTGTGCTGAAGGACAGTCCCGCTTCAGCAAAAAACTTCTTCATGTGAGAGTAAATATTTTCAATATCACAAAACCTGTAGGTTTGTAATCCTCAAAAAAATATCATGGTTAGGTTTTATTCTGTTTCTTAATGTCTTCCCTAGAAATCCTTTAGGGATTTTGTTTTCCACATGCATGGGAAGGTGGTAGAAGGAAACACTGTTATGATAGGGAATATTTCATGCACAAGTATCCTACAGTGCCCAAGGGAAATGCCCTTTCTCACCCTGGACCTTAAAATGAAGGTACTTAGTGACTTGGTACCTATGGGTGGTGCTGAGCCCCCCTGGCAAGTGGCTGAGCAATCCCCCTGACTCTCACAAAATCACAGCTCTGCAGGAAATAACATCTTGAAAGTCACAATTTGTATATTCCTACTGTATAACAGCGATCCTTTTGGAGGATTTCCTCCAAGAATTCAAAAAAGAAACATAGTCTGTACAGTCACTTGGTGACATGATTTCTAGAAAGCATCCAGGAAGAATAAATGTACAGAAAAAAAATAACAACTGAGCTATTCAGAGGCCTTGGGACTTGAAACTGAACATATTTTCTTTATCTGTGGTCTAAAAGACAACAACAGCTAATAATTTACCCAAGGTCATCCTGCCAAAACGTAAGTGCTTTTCATCCTACAAATTTATATTGATCAAAATTCTTGTTCTCAGACCTTGATGAGTAGCCCAACAAGCACCAGATTGAATGTGGCCATGGTGGAAATGAAAAAAATAAAGAAAACACAACAAAAATGCCTATAAATAATGACCCATCTTAATAATTTCAGTGTTCTGAGGTTTATATGTTTGTTCAGACTTGATAGTAAATTGTCTAGATATTCATGATGATGGAAAAATAACCAAATGATTTCAATTATTCTTGAGTAGATCTGGGAGAACTTGAATGGGCTGAGCAGAGTTACTTGGGATTTGCATCAGAATCTCCTCCCTGAATTTAAAGCCAGTCCCCTTGTTAACACACTTGCAGGGTGTTTTCTTTTTCCCCCTCATTTTGCCAGTCTGTTTAAAACCTCAGAAAATTTGTCTTTAAATGCAAAGAAAACTGCTGGCTGGGCAGATCTTCTGTTTACCTCAGGTGATGAGTGCCAGCACAAGTCAGCTTCTTGTGCAGGAGTGGGTGGATGGACACGTTTCAAGGGGAAATGGCCTCAAGTTGCGCCAGGGGAGGTTTGAATTCACCATCCCTGGAGGTGTTCAAGGAATGACTGGACATGATGCTCAGGCCATGGTTTGGTTGACAAGGTGAGGATCGGACACAGGTTGGATTTAATGGTCTCAGAGGTCTTTTCCAACCTCAATGATTCCATGATTCTGTGATATCCAGGAGCTGGGCGTGAGCAAGGTGAGCTACCCATTCCAATGTCTGTACATGAGCGGGTGTGGGTGAAGCTCATGCCCTGCAAATGTGTTCTCAGAGCTTGCTGTGGACCAGAACCCACTGGTGCAACGCTTACAGGCAGCAGTGGGTTGAATCCCCTGTCACAGCAGGGTTTGCTCTCCATGAGTTCCAAACTCATGGACAGTCACACACCTCATTACCATGATGTTGCTCCAGCACATTAACACAATTTCCAACACTGGCTTACATTAGGCTGTGTTGGAGCAATTCATCCTAGAATACAGAACATCCTGAGTTGGAAGGTTCCCACACGGATCACCGAATCCAGCATGGATCATCCAGTCCAAACCTGGTTACGGGCGGTTGACAAACGGGACAAGAAACTACACAAAACTTTCTTTCAGCTCAAAAGGGAAAAAGAAATATGATTGTCTTTATATTTTCTTTTTTTTTTTTTTAACAATTATTTCTTGTTTCCAAATTCCCGTCTATTTCCTGGTTCCAGCACAGACAAGCCATGGGAAAGCCAGTTCTCACGGCGTTTGCACAAACAGGAAGCATGTGAATTTTCAAAAGAGACCCTATTTTTATGAGAGCTCCCGCTGACTTTTGCTGACTCAAGAGACCTTGGCCTGAATTTAAATAAGCAACTTTGGAGTAACTGAACTAAACCTTTGCATATCCAGACTCCTTATCTGCTGCTCATTTTCCAAAACAAAGCAAAGAGCCTCGCTCAAAACGAAACCCTCTGCCCACAGCACCGACTCACTGAGAGGCTGGTACAGATCCTGGTAGGAGAGGAAAGCTCTAGGACTTGGAGAGGTTATAAAGAATCCCATTTTACTGCTGCCAAATTGTTAGGGAATCCCAATTTTTTTCCACTCATGGGAAGGGGATCTGGGCAGCCGTCACGCTGAGCTGTCAGAAAGCATCACCTTCCTCCATCCTGATGCTGCACAGACCCTGGGATGTCAAGAGCCATCAGTGCTGAAGGGGATGTTTACTTCTGTGGATGGTGAGGTGGAGATTTCTTATCCTCTTGGCATCCTCTTGGAGCAGCACAAGTCATGCCATTCCCTCCAATTGCTCTTCAGCTTGGCTAGGTTTGCTCAGCATTCCAAGGGATGGTTTTTGATGCTCTCCCACCTGGCAGGTGCCATTCAGGCACATGGACATAAGCCCAATCCCACCAAAAACCTACCCAAGGGCCTCTCTGGGGTCTGAGGACTGTGATTTTTATTCCCAGATGGAAATTGAGGCTTTCAGGTGGTTTGGAAGGGGCGGGTGTTCCGGGAAACAACAGGCTTTTTGAAGAATAAGGTGAAAGGACCTTTCTGTGGCTTAAATTCTTTACGCTAATTTTAACAACGATTCCAACCCCTTGAAAATTGCCACTCTGAAAAAATAAACAGGGCCCATATTCAGTCACTGAACTGGCACACAGGCTTTGCTCAGCCACAACTGGGAATGCCTAACAGTAGCCAGCCTTATTCCTGCCTGCAGGAACGAAGGGAGAGAGAGGGAGAAGGAGGGAAAGAAAGAAAGCGAGGGCTACTCCAGGCTAATTGGCCCGTGGTTGGATTGGGCTGCTGACTTAGGGCTGGTTTTAAGTTACATGTAAGCAAGTGAAACGGTATATAAATAATAGCAGGGGGAGAGCTACAGTGGAAAAGCCAGCCAGTGTCTGTCTGGCTTGATGTTCTGGTATTCATCAGGCCCTGGTGTGGTTTGTGTCACTCGAGCCAGTGAGCTGCCCTTGGAGAGCACCCACCAGCGCTCCAGCGTGATCCACTGGGATCTACCACCCCAAGTGGCATCCCCAGGTTGTGAAAATCCCCAGACAAAGGACTCCAGTGATTTACAAGCCCTCAGTGAAACTGCTCTCAAACAAACTCTAGATCCTGCCCTGGGAGAGCCCATTGCCATCATCAGTCCCCAGGACCACGCTGAGGTGGTCAATGGATGCAGCTTGGGATTTGTGTTGGCCAAGGGGGGATTTGCTTCAGGAATGACTTTCAGAAAGGCTGCAACACACCTGGTAACCCAGCAAAGAGATCTTCACGTACTTTTCCCAGAGACCCTCAAGAGCAGAGAAGTCTTTCAAGTCTAAATAACAAACCCTGATCAACCTGCTACAGGTAGCAGACATCTCAGCCTTTGGGTCTGGCTGAAAGGGATTTTTTTAGTCCCTCAGATCAGCACCCTTTAATAAGCAGTTCTTTCCTATAATTTTAATCCATGTCTTTTATTTTGTCACCAATAATTCATTTTTTTTCTATTTTTTTTTTTTATTTCAAATTTCAAGCACAAACAACCTGCAGTTTGTATTTAGAAATAAAAAATTTTATCACCCCTCCTACATACACATATATGCCCTGGAGGGGTGAGTCTTCTACACTCTACATTTCATACACAGCCACAGTTCTGTCTCCTATTTCCTCCTTGTTGGTTTTTGGTTTTTTTTTTTTTCTCTGTAATCTCCTTAGTTTGGTTTGTTGGCTTTTTTCTCTCTGCTTCACTTCCTCTTCATTCTTCCATCATTTCCTGGCTGTATTCACTCTTCCATCCTTCTCATTATCTCTTCTGACAGGACATTTCCCTCCATCTCTGACAAGTCACACTTTCAAATCTGTTAGATAAATGGAGTAGGTCTGTTAGATAAATGGAGTTGGTTTTGTTTGTTTGTCATTACACAGAAGAAATGCTGAAATCCCTTCATTTATTAGCTTTTATTTTATATTACATTTATAACTGGGGTCCATGAAAGAATCTGCATTACTGGTTATCTGCACCAGTATATCAGCTTCTCCTCTTCCATTATGGACTTTCTAAGACTCCAAAGGGCTCAGGAGAATGATGTTATTTTCTTGTCAAATCAGAAGAATAATATGAACCCAGCAAAGGATTTGGAGGGAAACACCCCAAAATCAGGGCAATCCTGAGAGCACAGGACCACATGGACCAAAACTGTGTGTCTAAACATCCTTGTCATGCTTCACTGTCTGCGAGTGGGTAATGAAAGACCTTCAAGGTACAAAGGAATAAAGCATAAAGGAATCCCAAGCTATTTTTCTGCTAAAAATCATCTCTTACCCTGCCCAGCCCAGCTTCACAGGGTGGCTGAAGGTGCTTGTGCACCAGGCAGAGGCTATTTATTTGAGCAATCATGATTTTCCCCATATATTTGTTCCTCACCTACCTGTTCCTCTGCATACAACACAGTGTGAATTCAGTTTGTATTCTGACTTGAGTGCTGGGAGAATTTTAAACCCCACTCTGGGTAAAATCCTAAAAGGCAAATCAAAGAAAAAAGCCTTGTCACAGAGGATGAGTGCAAATGTAATTTGTTTTAAGGTTTTACTACCACGGGTCGTGCTTTTATGTTAGAAACACTCCCATCATTACCCAGTGATCACAGCACAAGGAGGAGACAAAAAGAAATCTTTATGGGATCATTGAGACAACAGTTATTTGTCATAAATAAAATCTGAGCCTGGCTGGTCTCCAGCCAAAAACTGAGAGTTTGTCCTGGCAGAGACGGTGCTACATCGCAAACACCATTATGTCATTTTTAACGAGAAGCTGCCAGCTAGGAAGTCTGAGACAGCATCTTGGAGACGTGGAATGCAGGGATTGTGGGATGCAGGGATCAACTGGCCTCTTCACCAAAGTGACCAAGAACATTTTGAGTGCTGAGAGGCGGCACCAATACACAGGTATGGGTGGCGAATAGAGGGAAGCAAATAGGAGGTGGAATCCTGGAGGAGCACAGCTCCAGGTCTGGTTA
Source organism: Corapipo altera (assembly GCF_003945725.1). NCBI lineage: Eukaryota > Metazoa > Chordata > Aves > Passeriformes > Pipridae > Corapipo > Corapipo altera. The sequence goes on along the minus strand of NW_020884894.1, from coordinate 6,059,929 downwards.
AGTTGCCAGAGCCAATTGGGAAGTGTTTTGAACTCCTGATATCTCTCACTTAAAAAAGGCACAGATATCATATCTGTGGATAGGTGGAGAAACCACTGAGGTTCAACAGGGAAGAGGGGAACAAGTGCTGTCATATGACAGGTAAATGTGACAAGGTGGTGAGGTCCTGGCACAGGTTGCCCAGAGAAGCTGTGGCTGCCCCATCCCTGGAAGTGTCCAAGGCCAGGTTGGACGGGGCTTGGAGCAACCTGGGCTAGTGGAAGGTGTCTCTGGGGTATGAAATGAGACAGTTTTTAAAGTCCCTTCCAACCCATTCTGTGTTCTCAGTGCTGGATGCTGCTGCTTGTCTTGAGCCCAGCAAAGAAACTGAGGATAAACTCAACCTGACTTCAAACTTTTCTTTTTAACACAGAAACACAAAATGCTTACGGCTGTAAAATCCCTCTAAGACCATTAAGTGCCTCCATTAACCAGCACTGCCAGGTCCACCACTCACCCACATCTCCAAGTGCCACATCAACGTGGCTTTTCAATCCCTCCAGTGATGGTGACTCCATCACTGCCACGGGCAGCCTGTTCCAAGACACGAGTTCTTACTGTAAGCAACAACATTTCAGAAACCCCTGTGGATCAGCTCAGAAAAAGAGATGGATTAGTACTGGAAAATGCCTGCAGAACAGGCTGGATTTCAATGCAAAAGCACAAGTGACCACACAGGTGAGTGTTTACACATGTGGCCACGTTGCTGTGTGAGAGCAGGCATGTGCTCAGAGCACACCCCAGTGCACCTAAAACTCACATCTAAAAAGTCCAGGCTGCAAAAAAAGATAAAAAGAAAAAGAGAGGGGAAAAATAAAAAGAAATATTTGGGCAACTGGAAGGAATTATTCTTCCTTCCATAGCCTGGGCTGTATTCATAAATCATCCATAATTTTTTAGATGTCTAGAACAATGTTACCATTTGATGAAATAAAATACCGAACCTCTGTGACATCATCTTTTATCTTAAGAGTTCTGCACACTTGGTCATGTTCCTGAGCCACATTTGTTCTGCAGATATTTAGACCAAACCTGACATTTTATAGACTTCCTCCTGCTTGTGCATGTGTTGGAGACAGTTGTTTGGATTAGCACGATCAAAAAATTTAACACAGCCTTTCAAGATCCCATTTTCATCTGGATTTGCACAACATAGAAGAAAGCATTATGCCAAAAATATGTTTTTTGAAAACACATACACTTTGTTGTGACTGTTTGTAGCTGGTGAAATCCTCGGATGCCCTGATTACCATGACCTGTGTTGCTTTCATACAAGCCTGAGATATAAAAGTACTGTATACAAATGAAAACCGTTAGCTTTCATACCACATGTGTTGTACTTATGCCAGTGGGAAATGACAGAGAATGTACAAGGTCATGGTTTACTAAAAATATAAAAGTTTAACATGTGGTGTTAATAGAACACACAACAGGGGTCACTGGTACAATGGAAAATAATTCATTTCCAATGTCAGGCCAAGTAATTCACTAGGAAAGAACATTTGAAAATGTGTTACTTATATCTTTCTCTTTCTGTTCTTTATGATGAGTTTTGGGGAAAAGAAAAAAAAAGCAAAATTACTACTAATAAAAATGCATAAGTAATAACCATGATTTAGATTTCAAGTGTGTCACTATAAACCAGGCACATCAGCCCTACAGGAGCTGGCAAAATTACACCAGTGTGTGTAATACCAGCATTGTAGCCTCTTCTTCCTCCCTGATGTTTAACTATCAGTGAGCACTAAATCCCCACCAGGATGTGTCTAAACCTTGATCAATGTCCCTGCAGCTGTTGAGGTGCCTCAGCCCCAAACCAAGTGCCACAAAACCCCTTCCCAACCACTGCCTAATCCAGGCACTACTGGAAAGGGCTGCCCAGGGAGAGGGTGGAGTCCCCATCCCTGGAGGTGTTCAAGGAACAACTGGACGTGGCACTCAGTGCTCTGGGCTGGGTGACAAGGTGGGGATCAGTCACAGGTTGGACTCGATGATCTCAAAGGTCTTTTCCAACCTAAATTTCCAACCTGTGATTCTATCTGTCAAGCAGGCATTTTTGTGTCCTGCCACAAGTGCAGGGACTTGTCAGCATAGACCTAGCACTGAAATCCCACCAGAATCACAAAGCTGGTGTCACCCTCCACATCTCTGCTCATCTGATGGTCCTCCTTGAAACAATGTACCAGGCTGAACCTTATACAAGCTGTAGTGACAGGGCACGGGTGCAATGTCCCCTCCTTTTGCCTGTGACATCCAGCCAGAAATCCCCTCTAACAGGGGGCTGCCACCTATTCTTCCCATATCTGGCACCACTCTGGGTCCACCCTGTCCCATCACCTGCACAAGACCCAGCACATACCCCAGAGGCTCCAACTTCTCAGGCATCTCTAGTTATTTGGAGGAAAAAAATAATTAGAAACAGATGTTCCAGAGTTGCTGGTTATAACTGATAGATAAATCTGTGAAATGAAGCTGTGTTGGGCACCACAGCGGGTGCTGCTGACACAATGCTGGCTCTGAGGAGTGCCTTTCATGTGCCAAGCAGCTATTGCATTAATACTGGGAGAGCTGATGTAACACCATGGCTGGCCAGGAGCATCCCAAAAACCTGCCCCTCAGCTCTGCCTTTACCTGCCTGTGCCAATGTGCCACACGCTGCTCTGTCAGCAACTTTTGCCTAAAGAGAGCAGCAGGTGAAACTGTTTTTCTTTCCTGCACTCCCTTGCCCAAAGTGTTTTGATTTCTGGGTTGGCTCAGTCCATTTGTGTAACGTGCATGTCCCCGTCTGAACAGTCAAACTGATTGAAAACATGTTTTCACTGGCTGTCCTTCCCCTCCTGTCTCCTGGTGTTCCTGCCGCCGTCCCCGGTGTGCTCTGCAGACTTGCCTGGCACCAGCACCTGGCAGAGATGTTTTATGCTTTTCAAGCAAGAATGGTCATGGTCAAGCTAGAAAAGCTGCTGGAAACCATCTATCAACTGGACCACAAGAGCTATCTGCGGTGCTTTCTCGATGCCTGGTTTAGCAGGACTCAGCTCAAGCCGCCGCCAAGTTTTGTAGGTCAAGTCTTGAACTGTTTGTCTTCCCCTGGGAGTCCCGGGAAGAATTGTGAGCAAGGCCTGCAGGCTGATTTGTGCCCATCTACATCACCCACAGTGTCACTAAAGTTTATGGGATTCTTCCAGTCTGACTCAGTCAAAGGATCATTAAAATAATACAGTGAGAAACAGTATAAAACCCACGGCGGAGCAATTAAACTGAGCAGACAGATGGAAAGATGGATCAGAAGGAAATGTGTGCTGGGCACTGCAAATACAACGTGGGGGCTGTGCATGTCTTTTCCCAAAAGCAACTGTAAGAGTTTATGTCACCTCCCAGCTGGAAAATACTTCATTATAAATGTTTGTTGTCTTATCTCCTGCAGTCCTTTGGATGCACTAAACCAGTTTTGCTGATGGCATTGGATAATGACACTCATTTCCCCCCTTTTGAGTGGCAAACACCAGTGTGAAATTAATCTTTCATACACAAACGTAAGTTCAACACATCCTGGATGCTGCCATTAACAACCTGACATAAAAAATGTTACAGGGCATAGTACACTCATAATAAATTCCTAAGAGATGATCTTAGCTGGCTGTTGGAAAGTCAACCATGTTACGACACATCGAGCTCACCATAAAGGATGATAATTAGCGAGATTTCATTCCAATGCTATGGATAATATGATATAACATGCTTTTTTCTTTAATTAATTCTCCCTTTTGACATTGTCCAAGAATTTGAAACTGATTTTAAAAGACATACTGTGTGTGTTACACAGCAGCATTTCTGTGGGGTTAGGGATCGTGGAGAAGGGAGGACAGCAATTCCACTGAAACATCAATGCATCTGTAGAAACACTGAAGAAAAAATAGAGTAAATAATTGCAGGACTTGGAAAAGAGAAATAGCTGAGAATACCATTTTACAAGCTTCTTTCCTGGTCTTGGGCTGCCCTGAGTTACATCAAACCACTTTCTTGGCAGCACCCTCATCGGTACCTGCAGTGGCCTGCAGGTGAGTGTGGCTCAGCTGATGTCTGGGGACCTGTTAACCCCCTCCACAACTGTCTGCAACCAGGTAAACCCACCCAGGTGTCACACAAGACACATTCAAAAGGGAGAAGACACCTTCTTATACCTTCTTTTGTTTCTCTGTATACATTTACAGCAGTTTCTTATCTCCCAAGAAAAAGAAAATCTTGTTTTCCTTAGGAGCAAAGGCAGTATTTGTTGCTCATGCATTGGATTATAAAGAAGTAAATCCATGTATTTCAAAATAAAGCACTAAAGCAATTCCTGCAGATATGCTCGTGTGCATGCTCAGAGAGACAGATACCCTGGCAACTATCATGGGGACATTTTTAGAAACTTTCTTAATTATCTGGCCCAGTGTTTTGTTATGACATGTAGCTAAGAGTAGGAGAGATGCGGTTTGTCTGTCCCCTGCCAAACCCTCTGATTTTCACTGTTTGCTTTGTTAATTTAAAAAGTAGTAACAACTTCAAGAAGTTACCCTTATGATCAAATAAAACTGATAGATGTATCCTCCACTGGCACAGGCTCTGGATGGGGAACCAGATGTGTGTGGGGCTGCAGGGAGGGAGAGGAGGGAAGGAGAGGAGAGGATGCACAAGACACCAAACTGACAGAGTTTCCTTTTGGAATTCTGCCTTTCTGCTGCCCTATTACTTTTATGTCACTAATCACCTTTCAAAAACCTGTTTCATATATGCCATCTTAATAATTTTGGGCTCTGTACCTTCTACACCATATCTGTCAGGATGTCCTGTAAACGGGGGAATATGAGGAACACAAAACAGATCCAAAAAGCCCAAAACCAAACCAGTCAGGTGAGTATTAGTCCTTACAGAAGGTTTTCCTGTTGTGAAATTAATTTCTATACAGCTGCAGGCAAATATATTTCAGTATGGAAATAACTTTTAACATACAACCAAGGGGAAAACTAAGGTGAGATTGTTGGGTTCCTCATGAGAACAAGGATTTGCAGCGCTGGAATCCAGAGTCAACAGGAAACTTTTAACAGGTGCTCATCAGAGTCATAAAAGACCCAAGAAGAGCTGGGATCCCAGGAGGCTCATGGGCTGTTCAGTCAAATTTGGATTTGATAATCCTGGAGATCTTTTCCAACCTCAATGATTTTATGATTCTCTGATACCTGAACCACCAATGCAGTCCAGGACAAGGACATTTAAGGGCAACCCAGGTGACACTAAGGACTTAGAACTCAGGGCTGACATGATGCCTTTTTCTCCCTGTAAAACCCTTGAAATGCAGCAGGTTAAACTGAGATACTCAATGTGACCACAGAACCACTGAGGGTGGAAAAGACCTCCAAGATATTTGAGTCCAACCTTCAACCAATCACCACCTCATCAACTAGACCAGAGCACTGAGTGCCAGCTCCAGTTCTTTCTTGACCATGTTCAATTGGGATCAGAGCTATAATCAAGGCCAAAAAGACTTTTTTTGCTTCTCATGTTGATTTATTTCCATCTAATATCTCCTAAAAAAACCCTGTATTTAGGCAGGATAAATCTACAGAAGAAAAGAGTGGCACGAACTCAGCAACACCCCTGAGAAATGAATCACACCCAGGCCTGAATAAGGCAAAAATTGGTCGAGTAAACAACATCAAACTAATAAATTGCATCTGCTCAGGAAGAAAGAGGGTGTAAAACCCAGCTCCAGCTCATTGCAGGCGATGGTACAGGTTCACCACCAGGTTACTTTCCCACACAGCGGGTTCTGTGTTTGCGCAGACGGATCCGTCTGTCTGTGTCTATATTTAACTAGTCCAGAAACAAAGCGAGATAACCAGGTTAAGGTTAGCGCTCGGGGTCCGTGTGTGCCTGTGTCAAACAGGGGATGCTGGTTACATAATTAAATGCTTTCCTGTTGGAGTAATTAGGAGAGACACGCTGAGATTTATAGAGGTCTAATCGTGGCAGACATTCTCAGCTCCCTATCTGAGGGACTCAGCCTGTGCTTCTTGCCAGACTCTCATTTCCACTACATTTTTACAGTTGCAAAATTAGATTAAAAAATGAGGCGAACGCGAAGGCTGCGAGCGAGCGAGAGCTAGCTGGCTGTGGTATTTTTATTCCCCTACTTACATGGACTTTGTTTATGTGTTGCTCCACTTTAAACAAACTCTCTCTTTGTCTTTTCCTCGACAAGAACTGTCTAGATGGAAACAGAGATCCAGCCAGCCCTGCTCACACTGGGTGCTGGTGAACCTCTCTGGGAAAGGATGAAGCAACATCGAGCACTTTTATCCCATTAGTATATGTGAAAAAGATGAAAACTGGCCTTGACATAAATTAAGTTGGGCAAAGCTGAAAGCTGCCTGGCCGTAGCCAACGTGGCAGCAGCGCAAAAGCCTCGGAAGATGTGAAGATTTAGGGCTCTGACTCACAGACGGAGCAGATTAAACTCAGGCTTCCCACAGCTTCCTGCCCTGCCCCAGTTTAAAGTCTCCTTCCTCCACAGCATGGACACTTCAGCCACCAGCATAGACCCCAGCCCCTCAGCAAAAGCATTTCCATGGCACCTGTCCCTCAACAAATTCTATTTCTTACCTTATTTTTGCGGGTGGGGAAACTGAGGTATGGAGAGGCTTCGCCAAAAATTTTTAGGGCTGGCTGGTCAGAGCTGTATTTCTGCATCAGCATACAGACATTTACTAAAAACCTGCACAGGATTGTAGGTAATTTATGGAATTATCTCAGTATGGAGTCAGAAGGCAGGTTTTAGGGATTGTTTTTTTCAAAGCTTTCCTCCCACAACTCACTTCTCATGCTACAATATAGGGAGACATCAGAAGACATGTGGGTGCCAATGGGTATAAATCATTATTAGCAGAATAGGAAGAGTGTTTCTGCTCCATTTTCTTTGCCCAGTTGAAGAGAAGCTGATGAGAAGTCCAGGTTCAACCTCACTCCCATCACCAGCAATCAAGTACCTGCCCAAGTTCCAGGACATTGTTTTTTGACTCAGTCTTGGAGGTATTTTCCAGCCTTAATGATTCTACGACAGTAATTAGCAATCACATCTAGATTTGGTTATCAGAGCTGAATATCTCAAGAACAGCTAATCACAGTCACACTTCACATCCAGAAGCATCAATGTGAGCTAAAATCAGTGGTGGTCAGCATTAGCATGGGACCTACACATTCCATGGGAGCCACAGGATGGCAGGGACAGGTGTTTGAGTTTACTCAGTCCTCATGAGGGTTTTCCCTTTGCAGGTTGCTTTCAAAAATCCCTGGTGCAGTGGTGTTTCTTTCAGGGGATTTTCCTCCTTATCAACATTTAGCATCTGCCAAGCTATTGAAATGTGATTTCTCATCTATGTGATCTGGACATTCGTATTCTGCTTCAGTGGTGCAAAGTTCAGAATAAGCCAAGAGGTTCCTGGAACACAACAGTTAATGAGGAAAAGTTGTCTTGGCAAGAAAAATGGTCTCATAGGCTGGTTCGAATATATTAAAGGTGAAATGTTTTGCAATGGGGAGGATGCTCTTTCCAGCCTGAGCTTTTGAGGTTGAGTTTCCTCATTTGCATTCTTTTGAAAGCACAGATAAAAGCTTGGAGTCATTTCTGCTTCCTTTGCTGTTTTGAAAAGTCCAGGGGCTAGCATGGAGATGCTGAGGGATGGACTTGGCACATAAAAAATAAAAAAAAAGAGGGGAAAAAAAATAAAAAACAGGAAGAAATTAAGAGTTTGGGCATGTGCTAACAGGAGACATTGTTCCTGGCTGGTGACTTGCCACCACGGTGAACAAACTCTCCTGTCCTGTACCTCGGTAATGGCATCAGCTGCAAAGTTTCATCAGGGAAACATGAAATTATTCGGTTCAGATCAATTGATATTGGTGGAAGAAGGCACCCTGGTAAGCCCCTTCCCACCTTGGATATGTCTTGACAACCTCCCTTGCTGCATTTTGTCCTTTCCCCTGGGGCTGGTGCAGAGCAGAGCAGCCTGTCCACAGCTCAGGCGAGTGCGACATCTCTTCAAGTCTTCAAGGCTGTTCTCTTTATAAAGGAACTTTACCAGTAGGGCAGTCACGGTGGAGGAAAAGCATGTCTTTAAATCACTGCCTTGCAGGGTGAGAGTCCCTCCTGCCCATTTTCACACGTTCCTGGTGGAACACAATAAGTCATAATCACGCTTTCAAACAGGCCTGTTTGGCTCCTGCTCTCGGAGCAGCCGCTGCTCAGCCGCCTGCCTTTGAAGTGTATCTGAGCTCCCAGTAGCTATAAGATGACACTTAAGTTACACCTCTCCTGCATTCTTATCTCTGTCAGTGGTCTTTGAATCACTGACACGTTGGCAGCCCGATGGCCCTTCTGGTGAGCGGGTTGTCCCCTTCATGACCTTTGGGTTTCTGAAGAAGACACCTGAAACCCCAAATGGAAGGGATCAGAGGAAGGGGGAATCCCACCTCTTCTTCATCAGCTGCCAAAGAGCCGTCTCCCCTTCCACAGGAAACGGCATCTGTCTTATCTCTTTATTTGTCTCCCTGTTTTAAACTTTCATTTAGACCTTTTAAAATCGCTTCTTGTTTTTCCTTCTTTCTGGCTGCATCTCTGAACCCACTCTCCCCAAGCAAATATCATTGCAGAAGGATTGGTGGAGGGAAGGAGATTGTGTTGGTTGTGCAGAATAAAGATGAAGTCCCAGAAAATGACTGAGGTTTTGGTCAGCTGAAAGAATACAGAGTACAAACCAAGCAACATCACTACAGCAGAAAGCAGATTTCCCTTCTTATGTTTTAGTTCTTTTCATTTCAGCGCCAATCTCACTAAAAAGAAGCAACATGGTAATACTTTTAGATAAAGATAAAAATAAAACTCAAAAAAAAATCTCCACTCAACTTTGGATAATGTCGTAGAACATCAAAGAGCATCTGCCTCTCCCCATCTCATTCTTCACCTGCACTCGTTTCTCATTCTCATTCCTATAAGGTTACACTGATAATAAATCTGGACTTTATGAGCTTGTAAGTGAGTTATTTCATACTGTTCTCCAACATGAATAGAGTAGTCCCAGAAATGGCATCAAGCTTGGTACCTCCTGCCAGAAAAGTCCACTGCAGTTACTCCTGGTGGAAAGAAACGGTATGGTGGTATCAGCAGGATTTTAGTGCTCATGTCCCAGACCTGGATTTGTGGATTACCAGTGGCAGAAGGTCCCCTGAGCAGTGCAGGACACTACGGGGCTCCCGTATGTGTCAGATGGGCTTGGGCAGCACCACCCAAACCTGTCGCTCAGGACTTTCCTTTGCTTTCTTACCCGGGCAGAAAAACAGAGCAGCTCTCATTTCTCCTCAGAGGACCAGCTTGCTATTGAAAAGCTGCTGCCAGCATCATTCCCTCTTCCAAACTCCCTTTTTCTCCCTCCTGTGCTACAGATCCGCAGCCCCATTTGCATTTGTACTTTTGAGCCATGTAACGAAGACCAGAAGGGCTGCTGTGATGGACAGAACTAGTTCAGCTCTTGCTGGATTTTGATGAAAGGCAATTTGATTTCCACAGCCAAGTTATTTAATGAGCCTCTAAAATTACAGCCACAAATTATGCACATACAAAACTATGCATTTGTGCACTGAAGAGGCAAGATTTCCAAAACAGGAAGCCATTGGTCTGCATTAAAAGCAAAACCCTGCCTGCAGAGCTGGTTCCCCATATCAATGTGTGTAATTATTCAGTCTGCCCAGCTAACACAGGTTTGAATGCACAGCGGCTCTGTAGGAACCCACCTCACCATTTTCACATTATAGGTGTCTCCTGCTCTTTATATACACCCAAGTGCTACAACTGTGCCACAGATTTGTGTCTGGAGCAAGGAAGGACACGGTTCCCATCACACAAGAAGTGGGTGCCCCCTTCGCTGATGTTGAGCAGGGGGATAACGTTGCCTTTACCAAACTGCTTCCTCCTTCCACCCTCAGGGATTCAACGCCTGCTTAAACAGCTCCTTGCAAGATGTCTGAGGTGTCCTTTAGCCTGCAAACTTTGCACCCCGTGTACTGTGAGGGTGGGGAGGCCCTGGCACATGTTGCCCAGAGAAGCTGTGGCAGCCCCATCCCTGGAAGTGTCCAAGGCCAAGTTGGATGGAGTTTGGAGCAACCTGGTCTAGTCAGAGTTGTCCCTGCACATGGCCAGGGGTGAAACAAGATAAGTTTTAAAATCCCTTCCAACCCAAAACATTCTGTGATTCATTTACATGGCAGCAGCACTGGTAATAATGCATTCCCTGCTCTACCAGCAAACATTCCCCAGGTCCCAGTTTTTGAGACCAGTCATGATTTCTTAAAATTAAATGACAGAGAGTAGGGAAGCTCTGTTGCAATACTCAAGTTTTAGAAAAGGTAGAGAGGAGAGGAACACGTCACCCAAATGAAACTCTTTCCAGTCAATATACCCTTCACTCTCCCTCAGCATGAAGGTGTCTGTCATCAAGGAGAGGTGTAACCACTTCTTGTCTTATCTCTTCATCTACTTGCTTTCTTTTTATTCAGCTCCAGAGGTCTGATTGACCCTTAATTATAACATATCCGTTTTCTCTTCTCACTTTAAGTGGTTTAGAGCCTTTTTGTCTCTTTTTTTTTTCTGAGATTATCACAGGAGCCCCATGAACATATTTAAAACCTGTTGGCAATGCCATATCAGATCATTTTGCCTCACACCTTGTGACCTTCCTTTTCTTCATTCTTCACATTTCTAAATAAAGCCCATGAGAGCAGCAAGATTTCACCTCACCAAAGGTGAGATTATCTAAATATTCAAATCACAACTATCCTTCCTTGCTCAGTAAAACCTAATCTCAAAAAATGATGTTGGAATAAGTGTCAGAAGGGATCTTTTACTAATTCCACACAGCTCAAGATTTCTAGGAAGAGTGGGAAAACAAATCGGTTTTCTGTTCTCAAAGTGATTTTTATAGCAGAGAAAGGAGGTGCTTGACTGGTAACCTCCTGAAATGACAGCTGTCTTCTCCAGAGGTCTTAGGAAGCACAACAAATACTCCAGAGCAGCAAATATTATCATTATTCAGAGCAGTTTCCAGCACACCTAGTCCAGTTCAGTTTCCAGCAACTCCAGAGCTCTGAGCCACCAGTTCCTTTTTTAACCCTTTAAAACCCCTCTAAGGGCACCATGAGCAGATGGAAAATTATATTACTCAAATCATAAACTTTTTTGTTTAATTATGTTTTCTGATTTTCTTGTAGCAAGTAAATTGTCATTTCTGCCAATTCCTCTTAAAATGAGCACAGTCTCAACCTTCTCTTTCAAGGACTTGCACAGCCACAATCAGTGTGCAAAATCCAAGAGCATTAAAAAGATCTCAATGCACAGGCAGCCATGGCACGAATTTATTTTTATTTCCTTCTGAGACAAAATGCATGTCTTTGTTTTCCATCACGTATTCCCTAATCCCACCTAAGCTGCTATTTAAACGCAGTTTTTTTATCTTGAATAAGTTCTTTGTACAACCTGACCATTTATAGAATGTTATAGAATCGAAGTTCCCCAGAATGTGGCGACAACTCCCAAAACTGGAGCTCCTGGGAGAGCAAAAGAGCTTCAGAAATAGGAAGAGTTTCCTGTGGAGCAGGAAATGCCAACACGCACCTCCCTGGGCAGAGCAGTATTGGCCGACTGACCTGAGAAGGAGGTGACAGCAAGGCTGGAAAGGCTGATCGTGGCATTTCCTAAACTTAGCAATGGATGAAATTCAGAAAGGATCAGCCTCAGAATAAAGTTTGGACTTTTCAACACAGCTATTCTCTCAGAGGTTAATAAATGGGACTGGGAGAGCTGGCAAGTCACTCAGAGGTTAGGCAGAAAACTAGATGCTTTCCAAAAAAAAAAAAAAAAGAGGAAAAGACTGTAAGGAGGTCAGGGCAGAGTATGGAAAGATTTCATCACCAGCAAAGAGATTTGAGGTTTTGTCCTCTTCCAACTTTTTTTCTGGATATCTAAATATTTTGAGGGCGGGCACACTGGACAACATGATTCCCACAGCAAGCACTAAAAATCTACTGGTAAAATTGGAGTGAGCTGCCAGATAAATATTAAGAACTGAAGTAGGACTGAAGTAGGACCCTACACAAGGAGAGGGCTTGAGATAGTGCTGGGGTACAAACACTGGCCAAAGGGTCCATGGTCAGCTCAGCTCTGGCAGTGAAACCAGGAGGGAGAGCACTGAGCATCTTCATGGAGGCAATTTTAAACATTCAGCTCAGGAACCAGCTGCCATTGCAGCACTTGGCTTCTGCCAAGCTGGACACAACAGCCTTGGAAATGTGCAGCAGAGCATCTCCAAGAGAACTCTTTGGAAAAACCCAAGCAAAGGGAGCGGCAGGGTTGGTTTCAGCAGCATGGAGCTAATGGAAAGCACGGCAAAGGATGCAGAGGGAAGGGACAAGTTTCCACCCCGTGTGCCAGTGTTGGCCCAGGGAACATGTAACATAATGTAAAAATAATATGCTATTAAACATAATGGACTGATTGACCCAAATGAGTCAAAGGAAGAAAAATCAAAATTAAATGTTTCTATGGCGCTAAATTAAAATGACTTGCCATTATTAAAAAGAAGTGGGAAAGCCAAAATTCGGTATCTCGCCTTTTTGCAGGCTGTAAATTTATCCCAAATTCCTGCATTTCATATATAATTTAGACAGCATTCCAGTGTGGGTAGAAAATTGCTCCATCAAAAAATGTTGGCTGGCTGCACCCAACAATTGTTGATATGAGAACCAAAATGGAATTTGGGTCAGCATGTTGGTCAGAGCGAAAACACTGCATAAAAATGCACACATCCTACTCTGCTCTAGTAATTTCAGCAATAATATCCTTTCAAATATTACTTTCTTGCCAGTATCAGTCTTTATTAAAAACAAGTTTCAAGGCCATGTTTGAATCCTCCAGTCCTTCCACGTCTGTGCACCTGTGGGAGGGGAAAAGGACACTTTGTGTGTTTTAAAAGAACGAGGTCTAGCAGCATGTGTGTGCCATGTGGGATGGGGAGGACCACAGTGGGAAGAAAAAAAAGGTAGTTAAGGCACTAGTTAATAAGTGCTAAATACTTACCACTACGTAGTAGGAATGGGAGTAGATTTTATTTTGAAGGATGTCTGAAGCCGTACCGAATGTTTCTCTAAATATAGAGAACTCAGAGGTTCAAGTGCTTCAGGATGTATAAAATGTGGATTTTCCTCTCATATATTTGCTGTTTATAAGGGGTGTTTATGGCTCTACCATACAGTGTGGGCTCAGTACGAGAAAGGAAGAAGGTTTCACTTATTTCCAGAAAACTTGCCAGTTCCCAATGACCCTCTATTTCTTTTAACACTGAGCTGGGAGACAATAACCTTCAATTAACAACAGCACAAAGCAGCTGAAGCTTGAAATAAACTAATCCTAATGACTGACTTTGTGTTTAGTTCACAACCATGAAAGTGGGTTCTAAATCCACATTTTCAGCTACTTCCCAGGGACAATAATTAACATCTCTGTTGCAAATTGCATCTCCAGAGCACTTGGCACACATGACCTGGGTTATCCCTGAAAACAGCCAAAGGCAGTTTGTGCTGGAAATATTGAGGTCTTTGTTGAACCAGATCAAGGTCATCACCTGCAGATCACAAAAAGGTGCCATTTCTGGAAGCTCAAGAAGGTGGGGAGGAAGGATGGAATCCCTATGCATCTCCTAGCAGGAAAAAAAATGCTGCACTGTACTTCTCCTCCTCCAAGGATGTTTTCCATCCATACTTGACTCCTGTGGTGATAACTACTCTAGTTTCCTTCTCCTTTGATTTCTAGTCCTGCTTTCACTGAACTCAGGTCACCAGCTTCCCTCTTTCATGTATCCAAAAGGAAAAATTGTGGATGTACCTCCAAGCATCACCTTGCCAAAGACAGTATTTTCAATGGCATCACACCTCAACCATCCAAACTTTCACTCTGAGCATTTTTATATTGCTCAGGATGCAGTTCCTGCAGCCCCTGTGATGGAAGAGAACAATGCTCTGTCACATTTTAGTTGCGTTGTGCCTTTTTTTTTAATTCCCAGCCAAGAAGGCAACAGGGAGAAAAAAAAATGATGTGGGATTTCAGTACATACGAAACATCTGAAACCAACATACTTGGAACGTCCTGATTGCAAATAAAGAAAGAGGTGATTTGAGATTTTCATATTTTCTTGCATCTTTGAGGATGTTTTCGGTCTTTCATCCCATTTTGAAGGCGTGTCACCTAATTATGATTCTTTCAGCCCTCTATTCCCTAGTTAGAACATGCCAATCCCTTTTACGGCAATTGATTATGACTTGGAGGTTTCCACATTCCAGCCAGTTCAGAGAGCTGGGATATTTGTGAATACCTGAATAAACTCCTTTAATCCAAAAACAAACTCCACCTGAAAGCGGCGGTATGAAAAGGCCATTCATACAGTGTTTTCAAACTTACTGGTTCATGGTTTCTTTGGATTTGACCCGACTTCCTGTACTAATGGTCTCTGAATGCATTCCCAATTGTGGCTTCTTGCTCTATAAGGTACCCAGCATTTACAGGGAAGAGGAAAAGGAGTTACACAGCAACTGCTTACACAGAAAACTCTGCTCTGAAAGAGCAGAAAACGGACCTGAAGTTAAAAGGAAACATAAAGTTCACAAATAGCCATCCCCTTCTGCTAAAATTTTTAAACCAAGTATTCCCTTGATGTCGTTATTTTTAAAATATCTTGGCTTCTCGCAGATGAGAAATACCTTTAAAATTACCACTGCAATTGTCATTCCCAAGTGTGAGAACTGACACTTTGCTGATTAAGGTAGGACAGTGTTTTAGTAATCTGGGAACATAAGCGCAAATGTGTCGATGATCTCACGGAGCGGGGAGAGACCACAGAGGAGATCTCTGCTCCTGATAGCTGGGGGACAGCACGGGATCACCAAAATCACAGGGAGCAAAATTCCTCCAATACTGCCAAGATCAGGCCGACAGAAGGAGATTAAAGTTCCCAAACACACATAATCACCCCATGCAAGCAATAATTTTGGAGGCTGTGAGAGGATTTAGAGAGGTAGCATTACACTTTTTCACTGTATTTATACATTTTTAAATATATTTTTCTTATACATTTCCACTGCCAGAAACATGACTCTGGTGCAGATGCTTTGCTCAGACCTGGTATGTTCACGTCATTTAATTTGGGGTCAAATGCTTCATCACCTGGTGAAGCTGAATCCACCTAAACAAACCTTCTCAACCTTGTCCTACGAAACTTAAATAAAACTACTCAGGGGTGTTCATTTTTTTTGGAGATCAGGTCGATTTCAGTTGGAAAGCTGCAGGTGGGTTTTGGTGGCTAAACTTTGACAAGCTGGGGCCTGAATTACAGAAATATGTTTGCCAAAGCACTCCAGCCCCCACGGGTGAGGTGGGAGATGCCTCCCATTTACAGCACTCCTGCTGTCCCCATCCGAAGCTCTTCCCTATATTAAGACCATAATGCCGAGGCCCAGCAAACCATGCTCATGATGACAGACTTGCACCCAAGAGCCCTTTTAAGAAGTTAATTTGGGCTTTTTTGTAAAACTTTTTCTTAATTACTGCACTTACCGCCTTGTAAAGTTTTACCAGAGAGTGCAAAAACATCAGACCCACAGACAGGCCCTTGTGTTAGAATTTCCATTATTTGGTGGTCTGAAGCCATTTATCTGTCCCTGAACACACAGGACCTTGATTTCAGCATCCTGTGAAAGGCAGGATCTAATGAGGCAGAGGAAAGAAGTGACAGATTTTGGCTTCCTGCAGCCCATCCTCGGAGATGGAAACTCCCGGTGTTGACTGACCGGCCTGGTTGAGTGATAAGCCAGAATGGGCTTGGGCACCAGGCCAAAACAAGGATGGTTCCTCCTTCAGAAGAAGATTAATGGTTTTTGGGAGCAGGGCAGAGATTCAGGACTCATCTTACATCTGATTTCCCCCCTTGCAGTGGTGACACTCACCTCTTTGGCACAGGGTCTCTGTATCAGTCACTTGGTTGCCATCTGACTCCATATTGCTCAAGATGTGCCAGAAGAGCCCATTCCCTGGAAAAAAAGACATTCCAGCCTGGAGAATTTGGCAGTTCTCCTTCACATGCAATATCCTTGGTAGAGGAGGTTTTTTTGGAACCTATAGCTAACGTTGCTTGCTGGTAGTGGCTGTTTGCCTACAAAATAAACAGGACCAGAATATGCCTCATTACAGTCACACAGTGGGTTTTATTTTTCTCTGACATTTCAGGAGGTGGTGCAGAAAATGAGACTCTCTCCAGAGTGATTCACACAGTGGCCAAAAAGGTCTCTGTGGCTGACAGTAAACCGTGTGACCTCCCCATTTCCCAGTAAGGATCCAGTGCCCGGCGCCAGCACGGGACAACAGGGAGAGAGGGAACAGGGAAGGAAGGCTCTTGGAGAGAAGTTGGGTTTGGAAACATCTCTGTGTGAATTTTGAATGTAAAAAAAAAAAAAAAGAAAAGAAAACAAAAAGTAAATGAAGGCAAAGTTTGAAAAACACCAAAACAACTAAACCTCCTCAAACTGAAGCCAATCTTTGATTCCTTCTCTGAAGTGACATCACCACATACCCAGTGCAGCCACAAAGCATGACAGCTGTCCTGGGCCTGCCTTGGGAAGGATATATTGCTTCCCTCTGAGAAATACGGAAGGTATTGTCTGTAATCACAGCCTGCCCCGGGCCTGGCAGGGGGGCTGGTTTGTGCAGTGAGATCCTTCTGCAGCTTATTTTTGTTTTCCCCTTGGTCTTTCACACAAACTAGACAACTCCCGGAGGCTGGAACCCTCTCCACAGTGGCTGGGCACATCCACAGGCATTAAGCAAGGTCAGGAAGGGATGGAGTTGGAGAGAGACGCTTGGTTCATGGGAATGTGGCTTCTCTGAGGTGATGGCTGCAGTGTCCCCTGGTGCCATCTGTTGCTGGTGGCATTCACTGCTGAATGTCTTCACACTTAACCCCATGCCTGCCAAGTTGTTACTACCTTCCATTCTCCTTCCCCCCTTCAGTGATGAACCAAGAGAAGCATAAAGGGTCCTGTACCACAGAATTATGGAAATGAAACAAGCCAGCAATGCTTCATTGGATGCAAGTAGGTACCTAGGGATTGTATTTCCAGGAATCATCTTATCCTAGAATTATCATAGAATGGCCTGGGTTGGAAGGGATCTTAAAGATGATCTAGGGCAGAGATATCTTTTACCAGACCAGGTTGCTCCAACCCCAATCCAACCTGACCTTGAACACTTCCAGGGAACAGGCATCCACAGCTTCTCTGGACAACATGTGCCAGGGCCTCACCACCCTCACAGGGCAGAATTTCTTCCTAATGTCTAATCCAAAATTTACTTTCTGCTGGTGTGAAGCCATTCCCCCTTGCCCTGGCACTCCAGGTCCTTGTAAAAAGTCCCTCTCCATCTTTTTGTAGACTCTCTTCAGGTACTGGAAGGTCACAATTACAGAATCCCAGAATCCCAGAATATTCTGAGTTGGAAGAGACTACAAGTCCAACTCTTAAGTGCAGACATCTGCCTTTCAATAGACAAAACTGGGTCAGGAGTTTGCTCCCAAGGGAGAGAGATCAGGGCCCTGCCTCACTCCACAAGCTGCAGTCTGGCAAAACGATGGACAAATGCCATAGGAATCTGAAAGATGTATTATGAGGATGTGTGTAGTTCATTCTTCCAAATGTCTAGCTCCATTAATGAAACCCATGTTTCATTGTTTCAGGGAATTTTAAGGCCAAAGGGACCATTAGATCATCTAGTTTGACCTGGGTAACACAGGCCAGAGAATTTCATCCACAGAGACAAATAATGTGTGTTTGATTAAGCTCAGTTAACACAATGTTTCACCAAGACAATAGAAATGGATGCACTTTCATAATCCGTATTTTTAGGAAAGATCTTACAATTTACGTTCTCCCTTTGGGAATAGGAGCCCAGACTTTATTGTTCTGTTGAATGGTGATGCTGCCTGCATTGGTGGCCTGGTCACACTCCCACCAAGGGGGAGGATGGGAAACGGAAGCCACAGCCACATCACTTGGGACTGTCACCATCACATGTTGTGCCAGGGGGGCTGGAAACTTCTGAGCCCACTCTGTGTCAAGCCCGTGGGGGAGGTGTTGCCAACAACCTTGACCTGTGGAATCCAATTAATAAAGTCCTCTCTCCTCCCTAAGCCATCTCAAATAAGCAGAGCTTAGACTGAACACAAGCTGAGGACACTTCTTCAGTTTGCCTTTTTTTGTTATTATTATTAGCAGAAACACAGTGGAAGATACTCAGACGTTCTGGCCATGAGCAGAGAGTGAAGCCTTGAAATAAAATATCTTTATTATGGCTGCATATTTCAGCTGGCACCAGATGAAGACAATGTGATGAGCACTGCACAAGGAATTGCTGGAAGACACCAGGAACAAATGGCAGAGGAAGGCTGACTGGTGGTGAGAAAACCAAAATATCTTTAGAACCACTGGGAATTATTAAAGTTTTGAACATAGTTCATGGCATCCCTCTGCTCTTTCATCAGCTGTGCAAGTGATCGGCATTTTTTCTCATTCAAATTTTGGCAATAAGCTTTTGCATCCCACAAAAGAGTATCCTGTGCTCTTATTTCCTTTTCCCAAAGTACTGAGTGATAAATGGAAGCATAAGAAGACTTTCCCAAGGTTATACAGGAAGTCTAAGGAAGAGACCAGGAATCAAAACCTGAATTTCTGGATCTGAGTCCATCATTACAAACCATAGAGAAAATTATGATAAAGGATATATAATATAGGATATACAATGCACATTCCTCAGCCTAAATAATGTACATTTCAGACAGGGGATAGTTAAGAAGATAAGAACTGCATTCAGCTATGATGCAGTTTCCCAACTACTGACAGTGCTCAAACCTGTTTAAATGAGAGGGGAAAGGTTTGTCACAGACTGCAGTCACCACCATTTTGAATTTTTCTATTGAAACCCATGCAAATGGTGATAATCCTGAAAGAGAAGGATCTAGAGACAAAATGTTTCACCAGGTTTTCCATTTCCAAACTGGTAGAGCACATTTCAACAGAGACTTTTGGTAATGGTGTTGCTCAAGGTGTCCATAACACAGAGCAGAAAACAGTGACTCCACTGTCCTTTCTCCTTTCTTTTTTAAGACTCCCTTTTTATTTTTTTTGTTTCATCTTGTGGTCCACATTACTCATGGACTGCAAATGATTCCCGAGAAAGCCACAATCGGTGGATTCTCCCTGTCTGTGCAAACAAGACTGGGTCTGACCTGCCATGGGGTCATTGTTAGCAGCCCACTTTTGGCTGGAGCTGAGCTGTGAAGCCAATTCACACACACAGCCACCCCTCATGAGGTCTGTGTTCCAGAGGACCAGCAGGGCTCCCACGGTCACTGCCCACAGCTGGGGCAGCCAGTCCTGGTCAGTGAATCAGGACATCTTTGACCACCCTGCTCTCTGCCACACCAGCAGAAGGGGATGATGCTTTTGAAAAAACATGGGGTATAAAATAATAAAAGCATAGATATGAAGTCATTAGAGAGAGTCCAAAGCAGGGCAGTGAAGACAGTGAAGGGCCTTGAGGGGAAGCCGTGTGAGGAGCAGGAGAGGGCACTTGGTCTGTTCACCCTGGAGCAGACTGAGGGGAGACCTCATTGCAGTTACAAATTCCTTGTGACGGGAAGAGGAGGGCCTGGAACTGATCTCTTCTCTGTGGAGACCAGTGATAGAATTCCAGGGAATTGCCTGAAGTTGTGTCAGGGCAGGTTTAGGTTCGATATCAGCAAAAAGTTCTTCCCCTGGAGGGTGGTTGGGCACTGAACAGGCTCCCCAGGGCAGTGGTCACGGCCCCAAGGCTGACAGAGCTCAAGAAGCATTTGGACAATACTCTCAGGCACAGGGTATGACTCTTGGGGATGGTCCTGTGCAGGGCCAGGAGCTGGACTCTATGATCCTCGTGTGTCCCTTCCAACTCAGCAGTTTCTGTGATTCTGTGTGATTCTGTAAGTAGTGGCAGGCAGTGGGGTCCTAATGGGCCACAGCAGCATCACAGGGGCTCAGCACCTCTCGTGGTGCTGAGTTGCACAGATGTGGCAGACACAGAGTGATGGAAAAGGCTCCTCACACAGCCGTGGGCAGAGTGGCACTGCAGCCCTGGGTTATCTGGTTTCCAGGCTGAAACATTGTGACCTCAGCTCCATTCCCTGCAGTCTCAACCCAGCAATGCTAATTTGACACCAGCATCCTGGTTGGCAAAGGCAGCAGGGAGGCCACAAATGAAAGTTCTCCTCCTCCCATGGGTCTTCTCCGATGGGATGTGAGTCACCCAGAGGGCTGGGAAACGGGTGGAGGAGGCAGGGAAAGGTGTCACTGGGAACAATCATCGTTTGTGCTACCTGGACACAGTGGGACTTTGTTCCTCCACCAGCTTGCACCAACACAGGAGTCCCTCCTCCACATGCATCCCTTTGCCAAACAGTAGGACTGAAGGAATCAGCCTGTACCACCAGAAGCGCCTGGAAAGGTGGCAGGTTTTAGCCCTTCATAATCACATTGGAAGGAGGAATTAATTTTAAGTTATCACAAAAGGTGACAGAGTTGTCTTGCTTATGAACTGCTGCTGATTCTGTGTGTACTGATCTGTCGAGGAGAAAAGAGCCAGAAGCCTTTATTGGCTTCGCTGTGCCGAGAGAAAGTGTCTGCCCTCTTCCACAAGATAAGTTCAGCCTTGTTTATTTTCATTTTAGCTGTTCAGAAAGCTCTGTTGTGTGCCTTGTACCAGACAATATCACTGTGCCTTTAAAAAGGAAAGGAAGTGTGGTCCTGGCAAACACAACTGGAGCAATAAAATATAAATCTTTCTAATTGTTGTGGAGACAGAAAGCAAAACAAACTGTACTTAAGTACATTGTAAGAAAATGTCAGAGATTTGAGGGAATGGTCATTAGCATACGAAATCATTTATCTCCCATGAGTAAGTGACTTGGACAGAGACCAACCCATTTAATTTTCAGTATTTTTCCCCTTGGGATTTCTTGGAATGTCTAAACTACTATTTTTTCCTCCAGGAAAGAAGATTGACTTCAAGGCTGATGTTCAGAGACCACAGAAACAAGTTGAACACAGTGTCAGCTCCCCCAGTCACCCCCTGCACACGTGTGTAGACAAGTCCCCTGCTATGGGTGAGGGTGCCCGTGTGCCCAAAGCTCTTGTGCAGATGCCCCATCTGAGGTGTTAGACTCCATACAACATTCATGTGTATTTCCTGTCACTGCCATCCAGCTCCTGAATCATCACCCCCACCCATGAGGGTGTCCCCAGGATGTTAGATTTGCTGAAATGAAAATTATGGCTTCCTGTAGATCTGCAATCCCCATGGCCACTGCAGAAAACCACCCCAAGAGCAGTAGAGTCATTTTAGAGTCACCTCAAACCACCCACTGTCTAACTGGTCCAGCTGGTCCCTTCCCTGATGGGAAATCTGCCTGGAAGACACTTTCACACACAGTTGCATCTTTGCTGTGCCTGACCCTGTCACTCCATCAACACCACGTCTCCTTTCTTTCTTTTTTCGAAATCTAAATTATGGAGGGAGAAAACTACTGGGAAAAATGTGACAGGAAGCATCTCCATACAGGTGATGGGTGAGGTGTCCCAGGACCCTTCAGTCCTCTCCTAAATGTTCCTTCTCCCGGGAGAACCCAGGGATGGGGATGAATTGAGCCTGATGGGGAGCCCCACGACTCCACACTTGGTTACACAGCTGCTGAGCTGAAATGCATGAAGTTATTTGAGACAGTTACGGAAACATTTGGGTACCCTGAACTTCTGCCTGCTGGATTCTTGTCCCAGATGGGAAGAAAATGAAGTTCAGATCTTCTGGGATTAATATAATCAGAGAATCTGAGGGGAAAACTCATGAGACTTTTTCCTCCTTCCTTTGATGAGGGAGGTGTCTCCAAGGTTAATGAACTACATCCCTCACAGTAGGCAAAATGATACCACACATGTTTCAGAGCAGAGCAAGCTTGGAGGTACCATGGAAAAGGTTCATTCTTTTAATTATAGAACAGGAAAATTGTGTTTCACCTCCCTGGCAAGGCTGCTTCTAGCGACAAAGTACTGAACAGTACCAAATGCAAATATCTTGCTTTTTTTTCCCTTTTAATAAGGTGGTCGAAAGGTCTAAGGGGAAGCAGGGATTTTGGAAATATGCACAAAGTCAACAGTGCAGTTAGCAATGGGATAGTAAGATTTCACAGCTCTGCTTTGATCAGTATTTCAGAAAAGTGAAGCCATAGTACAGAACGTCCTCTGAACTGAAACCAAGGCAGGCTTTGTCTTTTATCTCAAATATCAGGCTAAGAAAATTAAAATGATATGAAAATGCTGAACTCATTACATTTTACTCGCGGTTTTACAAAAGTGCTCCAGTAAGGGCATATGGTTTCTTAACGAAGGTAAAAATTTCTAGGGCACTCTAAATGCTTTGTAGGGTCTATATGTGAGCCAAAGAAGTCATTGTCTCCCAAAAATCCTTTACAATATGAAGCTGAAGCCACTTACTAACTGTTGGTTTTAGGAGCATAGTGGTGGTTTCACTTTCTTTTCAGAAGACTTTGACAGGCCTAGCCACTAAAATGTCAAGAAGGAAGGGAATGATTGATTTTGCTTTTCAACCTAATTAATTATTTTCGCCCTCCTCACACTCTTTTTAGTCCTCCTTCATTATTTTGTTTTGGTGCAAAAGTCCTTGTGATGTTTGTTTGAACTCACATACAAGCAAAAGAAAAATGCCCATCTGTAATTTGAAGCAGATGGAGCTTCAACGCCCAGAGCTTGGGTTGTACCTGGAGGTTGTGTCATGGACACAAGAAAGAAATTAATTACAAATGGATTTGGTGACATCTGTGGCTTTGGTGACTTCAGTGGATCTGGATCAGGTCTATAGTTGTATAATAAATATCCATTTTAATCCTGAACACCAAAATTATATCCAACACCTGTATTTTCATGGCTAAGCAGAGACAGCCCTGGGGGAAAGGCAACCTAAGCAGGCAAAACAAGAATGATAATAAGAACTTTTACTAACAATTTTCTACCTATTATCTTTTTTCTCAAGCATTTTCTTCTGCTATTAATAAATAATAAATGAGAGCTCAGGATTTCACCTTATTGCTCCCAAGATTTCATGTGATTTCAGACAGCAAAAACTCCTACCAAGCGTCGTCTTATCCAAATACCTGCAGAACCACAAGTGTCACACAGTGAAGGGACAAACCCCATCCTCACCTCGATGGAGAGGATCTCAGCCTGAGTTATGGTGCTGATCCTGATCCAAACCACTTCGATGTAATGGGAGATCAGAGGGAGCTGGAGGTCGGGACCTATTTGTGTAATTATCCCGTGTCTGTTGTTCTTAGCAAAACCACAAGACCTCGCTGGAGCAGCCTCACCCAGGATGGTTCTGGCCTACAGGGATAACACAGCAGAGCGAGGAACTGTGTGAAATTTTGTTTTCTTTAAAACAAACAGAGTCTTCTAAATCTTTTCTGAATTTCCCTCTCGCCATCATAGTGGGGTTTGTTACAAAGTGATCTGCAAATAACAAGTGACAAAAGCAAAACCATTCTACAGGTTATTAAACCTGTCTTGTGAGTGGTGGGGAAGATCAGAGCCACCTCCAACAATGGCTCAAAGTTAAGGAAATATGTGCTCCTTGACACAATTTGGTTTCTAGTCTTTAAGTTTTAACAATGTCTCTGCACATCAGCATCAGCCTAAACAATTACACTGGAGGAAAAAAAGAATGAGATGGAGGCAAACCAAATTTTGCTGTACCAAGGATGAGGGACACATGACAGTGAACAGCTTTTTCCACATCACAGAGAAGAAACAAGGGAAATTGTGGTGGGATTGGGGTGGGATGACAATGCCAGAGACTCAGAACAGGAGGCAAGTTTCATGCATTCCAAACCCTCCCTTGACAGCAGTGCCATCATCACCCTTGGTTCCCCAGGCTGCTCTGCTGTCACCATCAACCATTTTGCTTTGGATTTCACCAGAGCTAATGTCCAGGGAATGATGATTTCTATCTGACAACAGCACATTTTTAAGGAATTAAAGTTCTATGCTGCTAAGTGGAACTGTTCACACCAGAAATGACCCACATTCTTCCAGCTGAGGAACATAAATGGATCCACTGTGCTTATCCATCTGCAGTCAGAGTGCTCAGCAAAATACCTGAAAAAGCATTTCACACACCGTGTTGCTCAAACGCCCTTTGAGAGCAGAGTGATTGGCCTGGCCACGATCCTGAACAGAAAAAGAGGTTGAAATTGTCCTCTAAGTAGAGCAATTGTCAGTTATTCTCTGGTCTCCATCTATGATGCATCCCCATGGAGAGGAGCAGGAGGAGGAAGGCAGGTACCGGACAAGGCAGCAGCAATTTCAGAGCTAGTTTGCTCTGTGCTTCCCAGTGCTGCTCTGGGATGTAGCTCCAGGTCCTGATATGTCCTCCCCTGTACCATCCCCAGCTCTCCCAACCAAAGTGAGCTGTGGTTGTTCTCATAATTTGCCCATGTCTTTCCTAGCATGGATTTTTCCAACAGCTGTTAATTGACTTAAGGCCTTACTTCTAACTCCAAACCAAATCCTGAGGTGCTCCAGGGAGGTTGTTCCAGTCTGTCCCTGCTCAAGGGGTGCAACCACTAAACCTAGGAACAAAAAACATGTCGGTGTTTATTTTGGGATGCTCTGTTTGCTGGTGACTAACCTCACTAAGCCTTTGGCCCCGGGATGCGGTTTGGCTTGAGTTTGACTTTTTGCAAGCTGGCAGGTGACACTGCACCACTGAAATCCCTTTTCCCACTCCAGGAGCTTTTTGTGCTGAGACACACCACCATCCCAGGGGCTGGATGCTGGGTCAGCAGGGAAAGGCAGAAGTTCCCAGTCTTTGACAGCTCCACGTCCTGCCAGCGTCAGCTCCACGCTGTGCGTTTCCAGATGCCCCTTGGGACGTGAGGTTTCAGAGATCTCTCTTCATTTTCAGCCACCAAATATTTTTCTTTTAAAAAACTAAAAGAAAATCAACCTTCCAAACATTGCTAGACACTAGTGTGCATAGATGTAGGTGCATTTTTACCTGAGTACAGAAGAATTTGCCAGAACTTTCCAGAAAGCTGCTGGGCTTTATCCCTTTGGAAGGCACCCGACCCTCAGTAGGTGAGTGATCAGTGAGATCAGGCAGCACTAAGGAACCATGTCATTTATCCAAGTATTAGTCCAGTTGTGCATTGCTGTGCTCCTCCACGGTAAAAATCCATCTGTTAGTTCCCCATTCACAAGAGTTTATTTTGGGCTTTTTTTCTCTGGTCCAAACTCTTGAAAATTTATTTCACTGTAATCAGTTTTGGCAGGGAAAAAAATAAGGAGGGGAAGAAAGGAAAAAGAAGAGGAGGGAAATTCCCATGCAACAAAAACTCTATGACAGCAGAATTCAGATAAACATATAATAATAAAGAAAAATGCCTCCTTTGATTTTTGTTGGGTGCCATGGCTTTCCTGGCTTGGCTAAATTAGCTGAGAGCGAGAGTCCCCATGCAGTCCCATCCCTGTTCCAGCCCATACAAACAGAGGAAGTGGTTTCCTGGGAACAAAACCCACATGAAAGTTTTGCTGATGGTGCTTCACTTCCTGCCATTTCCTCCTCTCTTCACATTTCACACATAAACCCACAGGCAGGACAGAGCACCTGGTGCCTGGGTCAGATTTGTTATCTCATGTGAAAGAAGAGGGCACAGCTTACCATCTGTGCTGAGCAAGACAAGTCCCAGCACAGCTCAATTCAATGTCTCATGAAATGGTAGAGGTCATGTCAGACTTGTTTTCAATGGACTCCATCCATAACTGGTGGGACAAGAAGAGCAAAAGTGGCTTTCTCCCCTCCATCAGCTCTGATACATCTTTGCTGTGGTGCCATGGCCATGAGGTCCTCAGGTCACAGAGATGCTGTGTGTGCCCTTATTTAAAGTGATGCTCTTACTGCAGCTACTTCAGGTTAAGAATGAAAAGGTGACCAAATCCAGTTCAAAGGGGTTGAATTTAAAAACACCTGCAGAGCAACCAAGCATCTGCAGCGTTCCAGTCATCTCTGGTCTCACCTGGCTGGAAGCAAGGATCGAGGTCCAAGGGATGATGCCGTGTTATCAGTCACCTGACCTACCCAATTTTTGCTGTGTAATAAAATGTATCACTGAATCATGGAATGGCTTGGGTTGGAAGGGACCTTAAAGCTCATGTCCTTCCACCTCCTGCCATGGTCAGGGACACCTTCCACTATCCCAGGTTGCTCCAAGCCCCGTCCAGCCTGGCCTTGAACAATTCAAGTGATGGGGCAGCCACAGCTTCTCTGGGTAACCTGTGCCAGGGCCTCCCCACCCTCACAGGGAAGGATTTCTTCCTAACATCCAGTCTAAACCTTCCCTCTTTCAGCTTAAAGCCATTTTTTTTAATACTTAAGACTGTAGAAGGATTAAAGCCTAGTTGCTTCCAGAAGCACATTTCCCAAGTCGTGGCAAAGATAAAAAGACTTTAATGGGTCAAAAGACCCTTCTCTGGGGTCAAGGCTGCATCCAAAATATTGACTGGACTGTTGTGATAGTGGCATGAATCACACAGAGCAGAGAGTTGGCTGGTTTTTGAGAAATAGTGCTTAAATACCTTTAGTGCAGGAAGGACATTTAATGGAACAATGAAAATAGTCTGATAAGATTGGACAAAAAAATCAGGGAGCTCAAAAATGTTCTCTTTCTAAATCAAAGCAATAATGCCTTTCATTATAAAAACAAGATATTTTGTTCTTTTGTTAATGACTTCATGTTAAAATACTGTAAGTCTACTTTTTGCAGAACCATGAAGAACAATACAAGGAAAGGTTCTCTGCTGAACACCTCAAACGTTAATAAACTGCAGGTCTTACAGTGGTTTATGTCTTGAAAATTAAGCCTTTAACATGTGTTTGAAAACTCAAACTTCAGCTGTTGCAGTTAATTAGAAAGCTTAAAAATTGCAGCTTAATGAATTCAGTGCTTGTTTATGTTAAACTGTCAAGGAGTTAGGCAATGAAAAAGTGCCATTTTGGGGAACATCTGATTGCAGCCCATGTGGAATTCCATATGTCAGAGAAGCTGGAAAGCATTTTATTGAACCATTGTCTAGAACGTGAATTAATCCCCTACTACTTCATAAAAGACTTCTTAGTAGGGTTGACAAAGGATTTATCATAATTATTGCTCTGGCCTGGATCATGATTATAAATGATACTCTGTGTGTATTTTGTTTATAAAATTTCCAGTTTGCAATTAAAGCAACCTGCAATTTGCTCTTTCCCTGCCTTCTCGTCAGCAGCTGATCTGAAAATCTACCATTTGTTTTCAAAATTAATACCTGTCAAACATTGCTTTTGCTCTACAGTGCCAGGAAAAGTGAAGAGGAAGAAATGTTTGAAAGATTTTAACAGAAGGGGATTGGTACAGGGCTGGTAGGGAATAAATGATGCTTCCTATTTGTTAGGACAAAAGCTGCAACCACTTTTCTGTGTGTAGCTGTTTCATTGCTCGAGAGCCAAATCAAACACCCTTAATTATGTCAAGCACCAGCAGTTTGTTTGATTTTAATGAGATCACTTCTGAGGTTCCTGAACTTGGTTTTTCTCTAAATTATCACCAAGAGTGTTTGCCTGATTTTTTTGGTGCAGGTGTGGGTGTCCCAGGCATGAAAGGGATGTGTTAAATTAACAGGGTTTCATGTGCTCCTCCAGGAGGTGTTTGGGTGTGTTTCCAGCCAGGGAACAGAAGCAGCATTGCAGGATTTACCTGGCCAAGGTGTTGTGGTTGGTGACTATGGAGTAGTCATGTAGATATTTGAGGACAGGAGCGAGTGGGATCTGCTGTCCTGTGGGAGCTGCTGAACACCAGCAGAGAAAAAGGCAACTTGGGCATAAACCAAGTGAATTGAGGATGCCATGAGAAGGGTCTCACACCTTGGGTCTTACTGGGATCATCACCCCTAACAGAAATTTGACATTTATGTAGTCGGGTTTGAAAATAAAGAGTCTCAACCCAGGATTACGTGTCCTCTGGGTCACAAGTGTAGATATTCCTTCAAGATGTTCCAATAATAAACATGACCTAATTCAGGCTGGGCACCTTGAATCCTCTGTCTTTCTTCCTCTTTATTTCTATTGCCTGAGAGGGTTTTTTGCATCCCAAACACTTGACCTGGTCCTTTAGGATGCACAAGAGTCTGGATGAGGAGCTGGCTCATTTCAGATGGAACAGATCTGTGGCTTTAATTTTACAACATTGTTGATGTCGTTGTTATCATCATCATCATTATTATCATTATTGTTATTATTAAATTAGTTTATCTTATAAATGTGAAAAACACTTGTTGAAGAGGATATTCCAAGTCCATTGAAATACTTAAAGGTAAAAGGACAGACCTGAGTGGGTCTGAAGAGAAATTTTTCATAAAATTTAACCTAAGACACATTTTGAACACCAAGAAAATCCATTAAGGTCACAATTTCAAGTTCTTAACTGAGTATGATAGTTTAAAGTCCTTCGAATCTATTTTTAGCTCTTTGATGCCACCTCTAAGTCTGCAAGCCATCGTGGGCTCCTTGACTGCTGCAAGAATAAACAATTCTGCAGACATCATCCAGCCTACAAGTCACTTGTATCACTTGTGGTTTGTATAAAACCATGGTCCTTTCCTTTGGAAAATTAGTCTTAAACACTGTTGCAAACACCAGTTGTACTGGGTATGCCCAAAGTCAATAGATGGCCCATTAAACATAGTCACTGCCTATGCAAAAGCTTTTTCCCCTCCCAGTAAATCAAATTCCCATTTTCCATTCACAAAAATTTGTGTGTCTGTGTGTTGGTTTTGAAGTTGACTGCTTTGGATGGTGTTCAAACATCAATACATTTTTATCACAGGTTTTTGGAGGGGTTTTTTTTTTCATATGAAAGTTAAAAGCCTAATGGGATCGCTGCACGGAGACGGAATGGTTCCCGGGGAGGAAGTAATATATGATAAAAAGAAGGGTGTTTGATTTCAAAGCCTTCTAACAGAAAGTTTCAGAAAACCATGAATAGAAAACACTTACACTAATGCTGCCAGCCTACATTATGTATATCAAATAAAAATGGGAAAAAAAAGGTTCTTTTTTTAGCTCTTGGGGGAAATTAAAATAACATACTTGTACAGGAGAATATGCAATCTAAGTGAAGGCTTTGTTTATATTTAATACAACACAAGGAAAGTATTTTTGAATTCATTGGAGCAAATCAAGCTGGATACATTTCAGTGCCCGGGACTGACCATTGCAATGATCCTTGTGCTGGCCTTTCTCCTGAGCTTGGCTTGGGTGCCCCTACACTGATTTCACTGATGGCCATCACCAGGGCATCAGACAAAACTCAGACATTAACTAACTCCCTTTTCATAATCTGAAATGTGTTTCATTTCTTCTCACTCCTTCGTTTTCTTGTTTGATGTGAAGTTTTCCAGAGTGTTTTTCCTTGGTTGGGTTCCTAATTTTTTTCCCTGGAGACAGGATTGCATCCATCATCCTGAGAACATTTCATGTCAGTTCTCTGTCCCAGTTCCATAAATACGTGTGAGTTCATAAACCTATTTTCAAAAGGCTAAGTTTTCTCTGAAAAGAAGAAAATTTTTAACATATGATGGAAGTGATAAATAAGAGCTGTTTGTGTGTGTGTAATGTGAGTTTTGTGGAAGATTTAGCCAGCTACTGGAACCTTTGGAAACATAAAATGGAGCTCTCGGTGTTGTTCCTGCTTGATGGTCCAAGCAGAAACACTTGGACCTTCTGGACATGAGAAAAAGAGTTATTCTCAGTGGAAATATCCCACAAGGAAAATCCACTTCTGTATTCAGCCCAGCAGACCTTGGCTCAAACTGTGATGTCACTTGGAGAGAAGCTTTAAATCTCATGTATTTAATTTTTTTTAATGTATTTATTTTTGGTTTTGCTTCTCAGATTTGCTTCTGAGCAAGTCTGGCTCAGCCAGTCCCGTATTTGCAGCCGGGCAAAACCTCTCTGGGAGGTTTTCCTCCCCCAGGAAACACAGGATGCTCCATTGTGCTGAGTCCAGGGAAGTAGTGGACTCACCATTCCTGGAAGGGCTCAGAAAATGTGTGGATGTGGCACCTCAGGACGTGGGTTTATCCCATGGTGGTGCTGCTGCTGCTTGGTGATCTTGGAGGTCTTTTCCAACCTTAATGATTTCATGTTCTCACTGTGCAGCATCAGCCACCACAGGCACAACCAGGCAGAAAGGAGGAAAGGGAAAACGTGACTGCGTTCCAGAAAGCAGGATTTATCCCTCATTATATTGGATGTGGCAGGACACTTATTTCAGTGCATCCCATATAAAAATATATTCACAAACACGTGGAATTAAAATATGTACAGTTGCTTTTCTTCACTGGTTTTCTGCTAACAATGTTTGGCTGGTATTTATTTGTTTGAGTGTTTGAAGAGGGACTTTTATTCATGTGAATATAGGTATTCATCATGTAAATGAATGTATTTATTCTGTAAAGGCTCACTCTGTCTCTGCTACACTCATGCAGTTACTTGATAGGAATGTGACAAGAGGAAATTGAATATAAAGTCTACTGGACAGCCAATAAATCAGGCTTATATCTTTCTCTCTACCTCAGACAGGAAGGAACCCAGCTATTTTTAAATCTATGGTCCATATAACCAGCCAGAGCTGGTTCTTCTGTTAAAAAAGGGGGGGGGGGAAAACAGAAAAGAAAAGTTAACAAGATTTTTAAAATTCTAAAATTCCTTAGACTTGTTTACCTGGCCATGTACCCCCGTGGGCACTGTCTCCCCTGCCCCAAGGTGCACAACATCACAACACAGCCAAAATATGCTCAAGGACCAATGTCAAATCCAACATAGGGCACATTCATCAGCCCCAACCAAGAGCTGGGTGAAAAGTAGACCCATAAAAAACAGTTTTCAGAGCACTGCCAACACCGAGAGCGCTGGTCACGGTTGTGGAGCCACCCTGTCCAGATGTGACAAAACCCTTGTGCCAAGTGGGCTGTGGCACAAGTCTTTTAAAGTCGAATTTCTCCAGCTTGGAGCATTTTGGAGGCAGCAGAGCTGGTTACATACACATGACCTCGCCAGGGCTGCCGGGTAGGAGTGATTCATTCCAAGCAATCCCCCAGTGTGAATCTTTGCTGATTAACATTTTCATTTGTCTTCCTTTAACAAGCAAGTTACTGCTGATGAGGAGATGAGGGATTCTTAAGTTTCCTAGAACTAAATTAACTATTCCTACTCGATTCGCTCTGGCTGAACTTACATTATATTGCCCTCAAGGCTGTTAATTTGAAAAATGCTCTTGGATTTTTTTTATTTTACTTTTTTTCGGTGTTCCTGATAGAGATCCAAGTGCTAATAAGGAGTTAAGTTACATTTCATGGTAAGATTTCTTAATTGCCAATGTTGGCTGAAACTTGAACAGTTCAGAGATTCTGTTGATTATGTCGGCCTGAATATTATTACATTGAAATCCCTGCAGGATAACTGCAGCTTTTGTTGTATCCATTGCATCATTTTCCTAATGTTGTTCAAACCCAGTACTATAATAATTTTGTGGATTGGAAGGAAATTAACTGTGTCCATAGAGCTGTGCCTCTCAAGCAGGCACTGCACTGTAACTGTTTTAGAACCACAGGCTGGTTCAGGTTGGAAGAGACCTTTAAATTCATCTTGTTCCAACTCCCTGTCATGAGCAGGGACACCTTCCACTAGACCTGGTTGCTCCAAGTCCAACCTGGCCTTGGACACTTCCAGGGATGGGGCAGCCACAACTTCTCTGGGCAACCTGTGCCAGGGCCTCACCACCCTCACAGGGAACAATTTCTTCACAACATCCCATCTAAACCTGCTGTTTTTCAGTTTAAAGCCATTCACCCTTGTTCTATCACTATGTGCCCTTGTGACAGGGTCAGTGGCCCTGGGGGGGGCTAGGAAATGGGTAATGCCATGTGTCCCTCAGCTTATTGACCTGTTGCTTAAAATCACTCATTGTCCTTCACAGAACTCAGGTATTCTGCCTTGCATTTGCACAGAAAAACTTCAGCACCTGTTTTTGGGTGGCCTCATTCCAGGTGTCCTAGAGCACCCAGCTCCAACCTGAGCATCTTCACCAGACCACAGCAGCCTTCCCAAGTTAAATGTCCAACCTTAAAAGTAAATGTAGCTTTTAACTCTTCTGGAATCCTTGTTTCTGAGCTCATGAACACAGGACCTTCTCCCACACTGTGCTAAAATATTTGAGTTGTGTGGGTGAAGAATTACGGGGAATATTTCCTTGAAAACATTGTGAAGCTTCATCCAGGTTATGGAGCAAATATGACCAAAGAACCTTTCGTAAGATTAGAAATTAGGAAGAAATTCTTCTCTGTGAGGGTGGTGAGGCCCTGGCACAGATTGCCCAGAGAAGCTGTGGATGCCCCATCCCTGGAAGTGTCCAAGGCCAGGTGGGACAGGGCTTGGAACAACCTGGTCTAGTGGAAGGTGTCCCTGCTTATGGCAGGGGGTGGAATGGGATGAGCTTTAAGGTCCTTTCCAAGCTGAACCATCCTGTGATTCCATGATAACTCTATGATACGGCCTTCAAAACAAGCAGCTGCAGCGGGACACATCCCCAGACACAGAGAGATGCTCATCCCAAGGCAAGGCATGGGAATCAGCAGGGATATTGGGTCAGCCTGATTCCACAAGGCTGCAGTGTCCCAGCACCGTACCTGCTGCTCCCACTGCAGCTCATTTAAAAATGTGCCTTTTCTACACATGGACCTAAAAAAAAAATGTCTTCAGACAGATCATCCATTACCCTGAGTCAGCAGCAGCTTCAGAGGCCATTTGTTCAGTTTGAGAAATGGTCTCTCCGAAGGTACAATATTCTCTCTAAGCCCCAGCTCTCACTGTCTCATATATCAGCTCATTAAGAACACGGCTCGTCTCGATGGGGCCGATGCAGATGATAAGAGACATCAAGTAGCAGCCCATGACAGGAGGAGCACGAGAGTCCTGGCCAGGCTGATTGGACTCAGCTGTCCTCTCCTCCCCATCCCTGGCTCCACCAGGAATTCCCAACTATTTTCCTGGTTGCTTTTAGATGACTCTCACTCCTGTCGCAGCTAAACTTCCTGTTTGGTTTTATTCTCTTGTCAGGAAATGCATCATTTTCTTCTTCATCACTTGTTAAAATTGGTGCAGTCTCACTGTGTCCCCTGCAAATCCAAATCCTTACCCCACCAAGGAAATGTGTTTCTCTCTTTCCCGGTGTCAGTTTCTCAGAAGTAATTTCTGTATAAACTTTCCACCCTGCTGTTTTCTGTCTTGTGTTCAAAAGGCCTTAAAACATGTCAATTTTCTCTTTCCTTCTATGGTACAACGATCTTTTTAGCAAACATCATAAGCATCTCTGTTGAAGGTGCAAATGTAATTCTCTGCTGTTGGCTGAGCATTTCTTTCTTGCTGGGTAGGCACCAGAAGTCACAACCACAAAGCCTCATTGGGTGTCTGAGATGAATATAAACACTAGAAATATATAATGGATAAAAATTCTCATTTACTCTGTATTTACACATATTTGGCAATTTGCAATATTGCCCAAACCTAAAAGGAATGGCACAAATCTGACTCTAAATGGAGGATTTACAGGTGCCAAACATGGGCAGGATTAATAAGGTGTTTAAGGGTGTCAGAAATTTTGTTTCTGTAGTATTTGCTGGGCTTTCTCACAACTCTCCTTTGAGAGGAAAAGTACATGTTGTTGTTTCAAAAGCACAAGAGTAGGGATGATTTTGTCACTGAGATTAACAAGAATTTTCAGCCTTCAGAACTCTGCTACCAACAACCCATGTGGCCTTGGCTGGATCTTTTAATCTCCTCATCCTTCACTTCCCACTTATAAACTTGGGACTATGTCATTGCTGCAACCAAAAGCATGTTGAGACCAGAGCTGGCAACAGCAATAAAAAGGCAAAACATGAGAATGTTCATTTTGGGCTTGTTTTGTTAAATTTTGGGTTCAAAGAAGGAATTTTCCATGGGGAGGAAAAATGAGTTGCTTATTATCTTCATTATTCGGGGCATTCACTGCTCATTGTCCTGCACGTGGGCTTTGCAATGGCCAGACCCTGCTCTCTCCACGCAGGTGACGCCGCCACGTGAGTGCCACCTTTGTGCCACACAATTTGCTCCTAAAGTATGAACAGGTGAAAAGTTCACACCAAAATAGATCCACCCTGAGCCTTCAACCTTCCTGCCATCCACCCAACTGCCAGATTCCTACTGATACCAGGGAGAGCAGAATGAGCGTTCACATAATGCCGAGCTTTGTTTTTCCTGGTTTATTATTGCTGTCGGTGACTTCTGTGTTCCTGAGGGTTTATTCACCCTGTCTCCTGGATATGTCTCTCTTTTCATATTCATTTTTCACTTCTTTGCACTGTTCCTGGTTGGATAGATGAGATCATGGGCCTGGCAGTGTTGTTTTTGGACAGACTCTCACCTTATCAGATGGGAGCAGAGTGTCCCCTCTATTTGACAGAGCTGCATAGCCGGTGAATTCTGCATTTTGCAGGAGTCCTACTACCAAAAACTTTGGTTACTAAGTTTATTTTTGTGTTTGTTTATTGACCTGAGCATCTGTTTGGTGAGAAAATATGGTGATGAACCCCATCTCCCCAGGGCTGATCTGGGCAGTGATGGGCTTTTCTGCCCTGTGCCCCGCATGAAGCAGCTCCCACACACTAGGTTGGGAGCCTGGGAAGTGGGGAAGGAAAACAGCCAGTCCCAGGACTGACTGTTGTGTGATAGCACCTGCAGGGTGATGTTTTTTTGCCACCTTCTTTGCTGTTCCCAAATGCTGTGATTTAGAGTCAGCCAGACAAACAAGGGGGGAGGGCATCTATTTTTTTTCTCCCATTTGGTCAGAATTTGAAATGTGAAGAAATCTTTTGCTGCCTCTCAGGATAATGGTTGACCTGCTGCTGTTCCCATGTGAATGGGAGAAATTTGGAACATATCATATAACCCTGTGATTCCTTAAAAAAAAGGATTTTCTAAAGAATAGGAACCAAATTATTTCCCTCTCCTTTTGTCTTAAAGAAGATCACAACTCTCTGATTTGGGCAGCATTTCAGCTTCCAGTGCAGGTCTCTGAAGGATGAAAGGATCTACAGCAAGTGATAATGTAATTTATTAGCACCAGGGCTGAAAAAACAGGGAAAAGAGAAAGATAAATTCAGGCAAAAATAGAAGAAAAAATTCTACAGAAAATATGCTCTTGTGCCTGAACTTCTCAATTCCTTTCAGTGCCAAGCACTCTGGTCAGCACACTTCTGGCAGCAGGTCCCACCTCGATGGCTCAGCTTCCCTTGGGCTTGCAAGTCCATTTTTAAATGCCACAAGCAAACCCTAGTCTGGGATCCACAGCTGGGAGTGATACTCCAGGCAGAGAAACAGCCTTTAATGTACCAAAAGACCCAAAATCTCCATATCTTAATGAGTCAAAATGGCAAGATCTAATGGTGACTTGATCTTATGAATTTTATTCCGGTTAGCAAGAGAAGTCTTTATCAGATGAGAAGTTTTTGTGGAATTTCTGAAGAGACAGAAGCTTTGAGTTCACCTGACACCCACAAGAAGCAAAGCTGATTTACTGGGAACAACATGTCTAGGGATGAGCAAGGCAATGTGCTTAATCCCGTGCCTTCAACCAGCACCTCCAACTGGCATCCCACCAAAAGGACTCAACATTCAAAACATTCCTTTGTTTTTCTTTGTTGTTTTTTCCTTCCTTTCAATTTCTGCACTTCTAAGTCCCAACCAAGATGGGAAGAGCCCAGAGCACCATCAGAGATGACAGTTCGCTCTTCACCATGAACAGGGGGAGAAGAAAATCAGAACATATTTTCAAACTGGACAAACCAGTTCCCAGTATTTATCTTCTGTGATGTACCAGTTTCATTTTTCTCAATCAATGGCTCATTCTCTTTTCACACTCCATTTTCCAGCAAGAAGATGCATTAAATAAAGGAAAAGAGAACATCCCCAAAACCAGGATCTGGTCAGCAGATGAACCCTCATCCATGGAAGGGACATAGAGGATGATTTCTCTCAGTCAAAGCTTTTCCACAGTGATGAAAAGGGGAAAAAAAATGGAAAGTTCAAGATAAGGTTGACTTAAAGATCACATGAGGTGGTTGATTGTGCTTGGAGACAATTTGACTTGACAATCTGAATTTCTCCCGTGGGAAATCTCCCACTGCCATTTTCTCCACAACCTGCACCTTTGGAAGAAAAGCCTAAAACTTTCTCCTGAAGGTGGATGACATAATTTCCATGTTAGAGCCTGAAAAAATGTGAATCCTATGGCAGAATCAGGGATCCCAAGATCGGAGTTGTTCTCCACACAAAGACCAAGGTGTATTTGAAGGCAGGATTTAGGGCTGTACCACAGCTCTGTGCTGAGCCAGGCAGAGGGTGAGGTTACAGCTACACCAGGAAGTAAATCTGCTAAGGCAGATATTAGTGGCATTCCATGATATAGTAGCCAAAGGAATCCAATGACTACCTCTGATTTCACCTCTTGTGTGCAGGTTTCTCAAACCATTTATAACCCTTAACATCCTTTTCCATTAAGGCAGGGAGGAGGACAGTTGGGCACTGACCCTCCAGTCGCTGGTAGGACCTCCATGCTCCCCTGTCCCAAGCTTCAAGCCCTCAGAAGCAGCACAATAAACAGACTACAGGGAATTACTCCCTTTAGTAATTTAGTGTGTGAGAAAAGAGGCATCACCTCCTCTGCATGTGGGGTCAGGGAGGCAGGAAACTACCTTGAGCCCACCCCAGAATCCCTCTGAGGAGTGGCTGAAGGGGAAGGGGGATGCAGGAGACTCGGCTCCCACCCACAGGGTCAGCCAGAAAGAGGAGATCCAGCACACGGGTGCAGAGCAGCAGTGAAAACTGAGTGCTGCAGGTTCAAAAGGCCAAAGGAGCTGAATTCAGAACGGATTTCTCTGCCCTCACTTTCACAGGCACGAGATGATCCCTGATCCAGCCAGTCCCGTCTGCGGACAAGGACGTGCCGTCTCTGTTCTACCCAGTGTCACCATAAGAGGGATCCTTTCGCCTGTCCCTGGAGGCTTGCCTGACATTTCTTTTGAAAATTAAGAAAACAAAGCCGTGTGAGTTGAGTGAAAGTGCAATTACACAACGCTTTGAAGTGCCTTGCTAATCCTCGCGCTCCCTCGGGACATGAGGCACAGGTTTGTGGAGTGACAGACACATCCCTTCACCCGAGTGTTGATGCTGGCTCACAGTAAAGGTGGTGGAGGAACTGCTGCTTCAGGACAACACCATGTACTTGGGTAGAAAATGTCCCAAAACCTCTGTCCGGACAGACAGTCCTTTGGTTCTACCATGAGCAAGGAGGAGGTACCTCAGGGTAGCAGGAGAAACCCCAGCAGCACTGAGAACCCCACTGCATGCAGAAGCAGCCAATATTGGTGATTTGAAACCAGAGGACCGTGGTAGGAATGTGGTCTCTTCAGTATTTTAGGATACCTCAATTCAGGTCCCAGGATGCTCTGCAGAAGAATAAGCCAGGTGAGGCTGGTGTGGACCTTACCCCGTCTTCTTCTTTACCAGGAGTTGGATTTCAACGATCCTTGTGAGTCCCTTCCAGCTCAGAATATTCTATGATTCTGTGATTCTAACCCTGACATGGCTCAGAAGGGAGCTGTGTTTTTGCCTCCTGCCTTCTACCACCTCCCTCTCGGAGGCCAGGGATGTCCCAGCTGCAGAGAGCAGCAAGCCAGGGGGCTCCCAGAGGGACGTGGGAGAGGCGTTCTCACCTGCCTCCAGCACCTTGGCAGAGCTCTTGGCCCCAGTCTATTTACACAGTGTTTAATGCTCTTGATGTCAGTGTGGAGATGTGTTAATAACCCAATTAAACCGTTCACCCAGCTATGTCAAATCCAATCTCTTGAGGAAGGTTTGTGTGTTTTGCTTTGTAATTCTTGTGCCGGGTTGCAGCATGCCAGAGCCATGTCCTCGTGGCTGACACGTAGCCCCAGCTCGTCACCAGTGGGGTCTCCTGCAGGATTAGGTGGTGAAGTGCTGATATAAAGTTGTATGAACACGTGAACACCACCTGCAATCACTGACTGCTTCCTCCCCATCATGAGGATGGAGCCACACGGGGGGTGAGATCATGCGCGAAACTTGGCAGAAGGTGCTCTGGTGGTGGCTTTTTGGGGTGGGAAACATCAATATGAGACTTTGGCAAGTGGACTCCAAAAGAGGGGGGTTGAATTCCTATGGCAAGGGCACTGGATTGACGGCAGGACAACCCACTGGTTGGGCACAGTCCAGAGTGCACATGGCACCCACCACGTCGGCTGTGTCTGCGCGCAGGCAGCAGGATGAGGGCTCAGGTCTGCCCGAACTTGCCCGTGCGTGGCTGTCATGACTGTGTCTCTGCTTTCCCATCCACCAAAGGTAGGAATGTTTCCCTGCCCCACTCAGTCATTTGGGAGGTTCCAGTCACTCCTGTCTGAGAAGGGATCACCAGTCTGAAGCTCTGTTTTGCAGAGGTGTTTACTAGAAAAGACCAACTATTATTGTCCCTCTGTCATTATCCATGACTGTCACTCTCTGTATGTGAGCAGCCTGTGAAACCCAGCACATGTGCAGGTGTGTGTATATGTCCATATATCCATATACACAACAGACCCAAGTTTATATCTCAGTGTATAAATCACAAATATTTGAATGATGTGGGTTTTATTTCCTTGAGATTGATCCAACTTCCTTCTCTTCTGATCAAAATCTGCAAGCTCAGAGTGTCCACAGAACTACAAATTTAACACAAACTCCTCCAGGAGCAAAGAAATTGAAAACTTTGTTATTGTGGTCCCACTAGAAGAAAATATCGCCCCTTCAGAGAGTCCTTAAGCATGTACTTAACTGTAGGCATGTTAATGCCAGCTGGGATCTTCAGAGCTGAAAAACACATCCATAAAGCTGAAGTTCACTTCACCAATTCACCAAAGGGCTGTTCCAAACAGGGACCAACTTAAGCATGTCCTTAAATATTTTCTTGAATCTAAGCCTGTATTAGTGGAAAAGTCATTGTTCCATACTAGGTTTTTATATGTCTGTGACTTTAGGGTAGTTTTAGTATTCTCAATAGATTCCTTCTTTGGATGGATTCCTCCCCTCATCATTAATATCTGGCGTCAACTGTCTTTCTTTCTCATCCATTCCCAGAGACAAGGAAAAATTTTCCCTTCTTTCCACGGATGTATTTATGTTCCCTATGGAAATTCTTCTCTATGATATATGAACTATTTTCAGAGAAATTTAGCAAAGCCTAAATCACAAAGGGGAAGAAAACCTCCTCGGCTTGAGTTCATAAGGGGAAAAGTTGGGATTGCAGTGACCTGTAGTGTGAATTTTTTCTTGAGTTTAATTGTTATTTCCATTCAAATCCCTTATATCCTTAGCCATAAATAAGACTCCTGAATAATCCTTTTTTTTTTGTCCCTGTATCTGCCTGCCATAAAATTAGGAGGGAATATTTAGGATCTGTCAAGATGACAAAGTGTCCTTTCTGGTGGCCGAAAGAAAGGAAGATTTTAACTTTGGGGGAAAGGAACATGCTTTTCTTCAGCGTAGGATTTCCTCCACAGAG
The DNA here is from genome assembly GCF_003945725.1 of Corapipo altera. Lineage (NCBI taxonomy): Eukaryota > Metazoa > Chordata > Aves > Passeriformes > Pipridae > Corapipo > Corapipo altera. The sequence continues at coordinate 6,019,922 of NW_020884894.1, read as the reverse complement.
ACATCATCACAGAGTGTCAGAAGCTGGGCAACTCTCCAAAGGTTAGAGACAGGGCCAAAACTTACAATTTCTGCTTTACACAGGGCCATTTCTGTCCCTGAGATTTTAAAGACTGTCTCACCACAGCTGTGAAATTCAGAGCTCCCACATTGCAGCTTGCTTGAGGCAGCCTGGGAGATGTTTCACATCTAGGGCTGTACAGGCTATTTCTAGTAAACCAGTTGGAAATTAGTTGTAAGCTGTGAGTGCCAGGAAGGACACAGCCTGATGCTGTGAGATGACTTGTTATCTCTGCAGCTGCCATGGGAAAGCTCAGCTCCACAGCCCCCCTGAGGGACACATGGACTTCTCCCTGCAGTGCCCACACCAAACCACCCTCAAACCCACTTCCTAAAAAACCTCCCCTCTCTCTGCAGAGCCAAGTGTGGTCCCCCAGCCGGGTGTGAACCGGGGGAGCTGAGTCACCTAATTGTTGTTGGGGTGTTTTGCACGGCCTGGGACACTGGACCCTTTGTGTGAGAGCTGTGCAGAGACACAGGAAGGTGTGTGGTCTCCAATATTTCACATGTGAAGTTTCCATGGTCCGTAAGGTCACCCTCTGGATCACACATCCACTTGGAGCTCAACTCCTCCGCCTGCCACTGTGTCTAAGCCAGGGAGAGCTGATGGAGAGCAACGAGGCTCTGCTCAGGTCACCCAGGAGACATTCAGCTCTTACAGAACCCAAAGGCTCTCCTTAGCTGAGGATGGGCTCAGGGTGCAGCTGCTCTTGACAGAAGGTGGGTGACTTCACCTACGATACCAAAACAAGCCTCTTTCTTAAGAGTTGGAAGAATCAGCTCACAGACTCCACATCCACATCTCTGTGCCACATCCACATCTCTGTGCCACATCCACAGGTCTGAGGAGATCCACGTGGAACTGTGTGCAGCCATGACCTTGGATTTCCATCCGAGCACTTTCCAGTGGATGCAAAGCCATCCAGTGAGATGCTGAGCCTGGGAAAGGTCTGCACAGCCCAACCTGACTCTCCAGTGGTCACCCTTTGGGCCAAAGCAGAGCTGCTGGTTTTACCTTCACTGGGGCAAAGTGAGTCAGGATTTATGGGCTCCCAGATGCTGCTCTAAGCCCTCCGTGCACACACAAATGAACACACAGGAATCCCCCGTTCATCGGCTCACTGATCCTTCCCAACCTTAGGAAACAAGAGGAGATGGATTTTCCCTCAGACATCAGAGTTTGGGAGGCAAATGCACAGCTCTGGCACTGATCCAAGGAAGTGAGCCTGGGATTGGTTTTCTTTCAAGAATTTCAACCCATTCATGTACTTTCTTAATGATCCGAAGTCTTCAAGGAGTTGCCTTTTAGCTTTAGCTCCCTTTCAATATTTGTCATGTGTGTCAAAGTTGATTCTTCATGTTTCCTCTGCAGTTCTAAAGGAGAAACTTCATTTCGTAGGCATTTGAAAGATATTTTTCCCCTATTGTTTTTTTTTTTTATTCATGGAAGAAAAGATCACTTTGAAAGCAAGCAGCAAGGATATACAAGGGTAAGAGCAGAGGAAAGTGTATCTCATTTGGAGACCTGATGTTAATGTTCTAGCATGAAGAAGTCTTAATGAATGACTGGAAAAGGCCATCAAACCTAATTTCTCATTAAGGTTGGATAGACAAGCAAGTACCTGCAGGCAGTGACCACTTGTCCAGGCTGCTGAGTTCTTGGAAACTCCAGAAAAACACCCTACATCAGGTGGTCCTGATAAAGAGAAGGAATGGGAAGGAAAGCTTCCCATCCTCCAGCTCCTCCAAGAGCTTTTCTTCCAACATGCCTACACATTTGGAAGCTGAAGGAAGGGCCAGAAGGTCTTCAACATTTTCTGAGCCACCAGGGTGGAGTATGACTAGTCCTGTCTTGACTAAAGACCTGACAAAAGCATTTGACAAAGCAAGGTCGAGCGACCGATCCAACAAAGCCCTGTTAGATTCCTGCCCAGGCAAAGCCTGAGGATTGCAAATTAAACACTCAGTAAAGCTCACCTGAGCCCCGAGACAGGGAGAGACAGAGTCCCCCTCCAAACACTCCCTGCTGCTCCTCTTGGCTCCGAGGAAGTCAGACCAGAAGGAACTTCTGCAGCCAAAAGCCCAGTTCCATGCCTGGAGAGGCAGGGGAACACCTGGGATTTTTGGATTTTGCATGAGATTTTTTTTCACCGGCTGCAGAAATCATATGTGGATACAATAAGAATTAGTTCATGAGACTTCAAAGGGCTGAATCACATCTCAGTCTGGTCCTGGGCTGTCTCTGCTCAGCCACAGTCCTTATCAGACAGGTTTGGCTACATGATTGCATTTCACACTCTGAACACAATTATTTTCTTAATCTTTTATAAACTACAGCTACAAGTTTTTGCAACTTGGTTTTGCTGACCTGCAGTTTCCTATTGATGCTCAAGCCATAAGTAAAATACCTCTGAAATAAGCTAAGAAAATAAAACTGGGCAATCAAAGGTTTCAAGAGACCCATCAGGCTGCACAGGAGTGCAGAGCAGCAGGCTGGATGCCCTCTTTTAAGCTTTAACTTAGGCTGCTACTATTTATTCTCATTAAATTCAGAGTCATCTGGCTTAATTTGGTTTGCCAGAAATTTGCTTTAGGATAATTTAGAGTAGGATCAGAGTCACCAGGCTTTTTTCCCCCACCATTTTAGGACAGAGGATAATAATAGAGGATTTTTTTTCCATGAAAGCATATGCAATTTCCTCTACAACCATCCAAAACAAATAATCAGGAGATTTCCCCATGTTTACAATGGGGCTTTCTACTGACCTTCCCTGCAAAGCACTGTAGGAGAAATCAGTGAAAAATACTCTGTAAGAAGTGGGTCACAATTGCTGTTATTGTTACTTAGAAATTATGTAGCGTCTAATCTGAAACCAGACACAACAATTAAGGGCTTCTCTTTGCCCTTTTCATAACAAACCAATTATATTCAACAGTAGGAACAGTTAAATTGGAATAAATCTAGTTTGTACACAGAGACATTTCATGTTTATTAATAATCATTGTGTTTAGTGTTTAGACCAATTCTAAATATAAGCTGTAACGATGTATAAAAACTTTTCTCTTTGGCATGATTGAGTCAACATGACTGACTTGGCTCTCCCTCTCTTTTTGAACAACCATAATTATATCAGTAGAAAAGTGACTACATGAGCCTCAATTTGTAGCAAAGCAAAGATGGACAAAAGTGAGAGTATTACTTTCAGATTTCATGGGGAAAGAGATTTTTCAGCCCCTAATTTGATGAGTTTTGACAGATTTCTTTGTCTTGTACCTCTGTTTGAGGAAGCAACTACTGTGCTGCTTTTAAATCACATCACTAGTGGTGATTTGGGAATCCCTGCTCTAAATCCCCAGCACAAGGAAACCAGGGATGTTTTACTGGCACTGCAGCACAACCCAGCCAGGAACAGCTGGTAAGGAAGAGAAAAGGAGCCTTTTGGGTGAGTTTAGAGAGGATATTGTTTAGGCAAAGGTTGCATTTGCCAAGCAAGCTGACAGGTTTAGAAGATGTAACCTGCTGCACACGGCTTCCACCTGCCCTAATTCCCTAAACCACAGATGTTATCCAGCTCCTCCTTATATAACCAAAGGGTGATTTTACCCACCCTAAAGCTTGTGCCTCAAGTGGTTGGAAGTTTAAATCCTCTGAAGGTCTTTTGTGTCGCAGCGGACTCTGGAGGTAATTTTGATGGCCAGCTCAGACCAGGACTTGAATTGTCATGTGACCAGTGTTGATTGAGACATACTGAGTCATATGCAAAGTGTCCTGCCCAGGTTTGCATGAGTAATGACAGAGATGGAAAGAGTTCCCTGGGAAATAGTATCCTCATCTCTGTACTTTAATTTTTTGGAGACGTGATCATGAAATTTTATGCAATGCATGCCAGGAGCTGGAGGTCCATATTGCCTTCAGGACTCCTATTCTTGGGATGGAAACAAGTTAGTCTGTCTCAAAAAAACCACAGTTTGAGGATGCTGTTGCTATGACATGGCTGATCACAGAGTCCCTGTTCCTCCAGGGTCCTCCAGGTAGGTCTCACTCACGTGGAGCTGTTATTGGGACAGGGACAAAAAGGAGAGAGATCACAGAATGGTTTGGGTTGGAAAGGACTGAAAGATCATCTTGTTCCACCCCCTGCGATGGGCAGGGACACCTTCCACTAGCCCAGGTTGCTCCAAGCTCCATCCAACCTGGCCTCGGACACTTCCAGGGATGGGGCAGCCACAGCTTCTCTGGGCAACCTGTGCCAGGGCCTCCCCACCCTCACAGGGAAGGATTTCTGATTTGTCTTGAAACAGTCCTGCTACAAAAGTGACCTGATCTGTCCTGGGAGGGCTGGTGCTGGTCCAGGGAAGGGCAGCACTAGATCTCTCATGTATTCAAGTTTCTGCAGGACTATCATGACCATCAAAGCCAATGCAGCACAGCTCACTGTACAGAGGAAGGTAAAATAAGAAATAAAAGAAAGTAAAGATGACGAAATACAGCTGTTTCTATTCCATATATCTGCCTTTAGGGAGGTGGGTGCTATCTGATGACTACTCAGCATTTCTCATTAGGTTCCTGCTGTGCTGATGGGTGGATGTACGAGCAGCTGAGACAAGTGGAAGGAGAGCACCAGTTTTGCAAGAGGTGAAGAGCTCCTTACGCACTGTGAGATCACAAATCCATCACATGAAGCCTAATGAGGAGGCTGAGCCAGTACAAATACAACTGTTTAACAGTTTATTTTAACCATCCAATGAGAATGAAACAACTTAAAAGGATTCATGCTGCCAACAATCTTTTCCTTTTTTTTTTTTTCTTTTCCTCTTCCCCTCCTTGCATGGCATTTGTTAGAAATCAGGATTTTCCTTAACTAAATGTCTTGTGGTCTCCTTAGCTTTGTTTCTTAACAGGGTTGTCTTTATGTTAGTTTTCTTTGGCTTCCCAATAGAAGAGTAACAGATTTCTTTTGAAGTTTTTATTGATGAATGAGCTCCTATAAATAACTCTCTGTGGCAGCAGCTTGATCTCAGAGTTTACTCTGGAATAATAGTAGCAATGGGAATGGAGGAAATTTATGGCAGCATGACATGAAATAGTTTAATGGGCTTCATACTGTTTAACTTAATCTTTACAGATGTAAAAACAGAAATACAATTATTTTAACAACTATTATTACATATTGCTCTTCTAATGAAAACAGAAACTTAGTAAGCAATTGAAGATAGGTAGGGAAGAATTAAGGAGTCCACCTCCCTGCAGATTTGGGAATTAGTGTGTTGGGCCAGTGTATTTGCAAATCTCTGTGTGAAGAGCTGTGGAAGATCCAAGGTGGTTGCAGAGGATGGGTTTGCAGGTGGGAATTGATACTTGCATGTAAAGCTGAATCACAGGGCTTTGGATCAGGATGTAGATGCTTTGGAAAAAAATACGAACCCTATGTTTTCTTCCACACCTCCTTATTCCACCCACCTGCCTGGTGAGGAGTTGATCCTGATCCCACCAAAGTCCATCCCTGGTGATGCTGTGGGATACTTGGTCACATCCCTTGTATCTTGTAGCCCCATGAGTGGTACAGCTGTAATCCTCCCACCTTAGGAGCAGAAACAGGTACTAAACTCACAACAACCAAAGGATGAAAAGGACGGAGGGACATGATGAAAACTGACCTGATAAAAGAGAATTTAACTCTTCATCATCACATGTCTGCTCACCTTCCCATCATGGGTTTTACTTGTGTCTCTAAGGAAATGCCACTTGATGCAAAGGTGACCAAAATGTGCCTCTTTAACCCGTGTAAACTCAGGAAGGTGAAAAGGAAAATCATCCTAAAATCATCAGTTCTCTGTGTAAATGCCCAGCCCACAGGCAGGCTGGTATTTAACCCAGCCAGGGATCCAGACCGAGGATGTGTGGAACACAATGTGCAAGGGGTGGGTGTAAAATCCACTATTATAATTACTAGGAAGAGGCACAGGACCTAATTCAACCCTGAGATTTCCTTTGCAGGGGGTTGGGTGTGGCTTGTAGCCAAGGGCAGCTCCATTGCACTTCTTGGTGCTTTGCAAAGAGCTTGAGTAAATATTGAAACACGTTGGTACTCTGCGTAAGTTCTATAACAAAAGCTGACAGCTTTTGTTTCCTCCTTGAGGGAGCGTTATTTGAAATGAAACTGCAGTGAAAATTATTAGCATTGTGTGCTTTCAATTGTCTGTTCAGTGGGAAATTTGTGTTATCCATAACGTTTTCCAATCTGCAGAAATCGCCCGTGCAAGGAATAACTTGCAAATTCTTACTCCATTTCCAAAAATGTGGGAAAGTTTATTTATTTCTCTATGCATTCCTGATTCGCAATGTGCTCTCTAAAAATGTCGCTAAGATTTAGGCTAACCAAGCTCATGCTAAATTTAGCAACTATATTTTAAATAAACATTCTTTACGCTTTACTGAGCCGGCTTTGAAGCCGCTTAAAACAAATCGTGTTCGCATGAACATGAACAATGTTTTACTTTGGACTAAGTGAACATCTGAATAAGTAATAATGTATTATTATTCAGTATAATCCGAAAATGAGATTTTAGGGATCTAATTCAGTTAATTTAGGCAAGATTCCTGTGAGGAATACCGAACCAGGCCTGTATTTATTTCTGGAAGAGCCTGTTTTTTTCTCTTTGACCACACAAAACTTCCTCCTGGTGTCTTATTAGAACTGAAGCTCCAAGGGTTGGTGAAATCAGCTGTGATTTTGCACGCACTGCACTTGAGGAATCTGGCCCATTTTAAAGCACTTAATGATTTGTCTGGATAAAGCACTAAAAATATACTGTGGGGAGCAATTATGCAATGTCCAGACTGATGGATTGCATAACCTCATAGACCTTTTCCATCTGTAACTTCTCTAATTCTGTGATCTTGTCTTCTTGGTCTTTCACTTAAAATCAAATATGTGATCTGTTTAATATCCCAAACACCGTCTCCTGGGAGATCTGTTTTCTGGGTGTGTGGGGCTACGAATCAAGTAAAGATCAAGGGGATCCTTCTTCCCCTCTCATTTGGCAAATTGGCTGCTTCTCTCACTGGGCTTGGGAGCAGCCAGTGGGTTTTGGTGTGAAAAAGGATGCTCTCTCCTTTATGTGTCTTCCTTGGCAAAGGATGGAAAGAAAATTAACTATAAAATGGTGTGAGGGGAAGTAAAAGCAGCTACAAAGTCCCTCAGATTTATGTCACCTGTAAATCAGACACAGACAGCCACTTGCAGTGACGAGCCCTGAAAGTGGTTCCTGCTCACACATAAATACTTGATTATATTTTATACAAGCTGCGGGCCCAACTTTAGGAGAACACACACTGAGTGCATTTAAAGACTGGGAGCCCCATTTATGAGAAATTAAACTCCGGAATTATTTTAATACGCCAAATTTTCAGTTCCCCTCAAAGGAAACGTGTGTTTGGAGCGAAGCCGCCCTGTGAACCGAACGAGCCTCTTCCACTGTGGGATCTTCTCTGCTCCTGAGAGTTAAAATTGGCTGCAGAGCTCGGAGACGTGGAACCTTGCTGGGCTGGGAGAGGTCACTCCTCTCCAGAGGAACGGAAAGGCACATATATCGCCCACACAAGAAGTGTGCTGTTTATACTGCATCCTGGGCTATTTTCTCCGTTTCTCCACAGTATTCCAGACTGGTGTTTACAGCCAGTCAACCCTGAGAGGTTGGGAAAACCAGGAGGGGGAAGATTCCAGGGATGAGTTAAATACTGGGTGGCAGTTTTGTGCTTGGCAGCTGGTTTTGGGGGGCGGGGGGGTGTGAAACAGGTGTGAAACCATTGGCATCAATTCCTTGCAGCTTGTCAAGTCCTTGATATTGATGTGGCACTTTGGCTGATTTGAACTACACCACATCAAAATTCACAGGATATATAGAGGATTAAAGGATGCTCAGTCACATCCAAAGGGCAGGAACTGGTGGATTGACACTCACACTCATTTCTCTGCACCGAAGCGCTGTTGCTTTTATTTTATGTTTTTATTGTATGTTTTTATTGTACCGTTAGTTGTCCTCTCTCTATAAACAGATGACGTGCAAGAGCTGTGTGTGGTTAGTCATCCTGCCTGCTGGCAATAAGACCCTTTTTCGTGGTATTCATCCCCTGTTACAGCACTGGTCTGATCCCAATTAATTCCAAATTGCCCCTCATAACTGTTCACTCTGTTGTGAGTTCATTTGAGTTAGTGTCACTTTTGTGCAGAGCATGTTAAGTTTACTAATTTTATTCTCTCAAGCGAAACCAAAATCAAGCTCAATGTGGCTTTTAAATAGTGCAGCTGTATTTGGTCCCACTCCACTCCACCAAAACAGAAATAAGATCAAATGTCAAAGCAAAGCTTCATGAAAAAACAAATTCCCATTGCATAGAAAAAGCTGAATCTCCCCCCCCCCCTCCAAAAAAAAGTGTCTATGATAAAAATATACATGGTCTACATATTAAACTGAGACTTACTCCTTTGGATGATTTTTTTGGCCACTAAAAAATGCTTTTGCACAGAAAGGGCTGTGAGGTGGAGAGTTATACATGCGTGAGTAGGAAAGGAATTAAAGCTCTGTTTACAGGTCAAAAAAGTACTTCGGGAAGCTGGAATAGGAGCATAGAGGTGACAAAATGGGGGGGAGGGGGGGCGGAGGGGGGAGGACACAGCTGGGATGCCGAGTTAGGAGAAAGGAAAACAAAGGAGCTTGAAGACACAGGTTAAAACAGGTGATTAAGAGCATGTTGTGGGGGCACATCCATGGTGTGGGGGCCAGGCTGCAGGGAGGCCAGGGAGGCAGGATCCCCATCTGTAGGAACTGGCTCTGGAGCTTGATGGAGATCCATCAAACAAGTCTCAGAGGCAGCATTAACCTCTCATCTCACACCCGTGCCCAAAGCATCACTCAGGGAGTGGAGAGATGACTGGAGGTCTCTGCTGGGCAAGAACTGAGCTGGATCGTTTTCCTACCCCTGCAGCTTCCTGTGAGTGATGTCACCTCACGGACTCCAAACAGACTGGTGATGTCAGTCCCCAGCCTTGAACAGAAACCTGCTGGCAAGGTGGCCACTGATTTAACCAATACCTGTCTCTAATTACACACAGGAGTGGCACTGCAGGGATAGGATTTCACACAGGGAGCATCAACACTCTCAGCACTTGCCCAGCCTTGTAAATGGCGTTGGGGACACATGTGCCTTTGACTGAGCAGTGACACCTTCATTTTACAAGTGCTTTTTTTTTTTATTATTTTCTATTTCACTGCCATAGCTTTAAAGAATTTATTCAACATATGTTCAAGTTGTCAGAGTTGTCAGAACTACTTAAATAAAATCTGTCTTGCAAATCTGTTTTAAAAAAATCTCTTCTTCTATTCCCTTTTTTCACACTGAGAAGAAGGAGCTGGACCTATCCAGGGATCTGCCTGTAAGCATCATTCTTTTGGGAACCTCAGCATCAGTTCCCACCTTTTGGAGATTTTCTGTATTTCCCCATATGAGAGCTCTTTGCCTTGTGCTGGAACGAGGCCCCTGAGCTCCTGGTCCAAATGTCAAGGTTGTTTGGTGCTGATCTTCTTCTGCACAAGCTGAATCACAACTCACCTGAGAAACCCACATTTCCAATATCCAGGTGCTAATTTAAGGACAAGCTTTTCTAGTGAGATGGGGTGGGATGGAGGGAAGAGAAGGAGAAACAATCATTTTGGGAAACATTACCTCAGTTTCAAGGAACAGGTAATTTCCCAGGACTCTGTGTTTAATCTCTTCCACCTTTTATGAGGTCCATCATGTGAGGTCCATCATGTCCTCACCAGGATATTCACTGCATCCAGCAGCAGACCCCACTCCTTGATCCTCCAGGGTGTTTTATATCACACCAGCCACACTCCTGAACAAAATACTTTTATTGGATATAGGTTTCGTTTCATAATGAAAATTGAGAATATAGATTTTTTTTTCCAAAAGGGCATTTATCCACTAATATACAAAAAGCCTCTATTTATGGCAAACAAAAATAAGAAATATTCCTGACTTCTTGCAGTGTGTCTGGATTCTTCCTTCTTTAAGAAAAAATAAAATTTTAGATACATAGCTGATGTCTTTTTTTTTTCCTGGTAGTTGTCCTGGTTGTTAAAAGGCGTATTTCAAAATGCCAAGAGTGGCCTCCACAACCCTGCTTCAGTCTTTTTGTGGTCAGAAGCAACTGATCCCAGCAAGATATGGAAAGGGGATGCATCCCTGTGTTTGCTCATCCATCCTTCTCTCATCAGCGAGCAGAAACTCTTTTGAGATACTCGAGAAGCACAAGCGCTGGGCAGGAAACCAGTTACACACAGTGCTGATTCTAAGCAAGCAGGAATGTGCAGGATGAGCCTGGATTGCTTGGTCTGCCCTTATTTCAGCTCCAGTTACCTGCCTTTACCCACTGGGAGGACTGGGCCAATGAGGAGTATCAGGAATTATTAATATCTGTGGGTATTAACGGCAAAACAAAGCTCAGCCCCCTCCGCCACGGATGGACAGAGTGGGTTGGGTTTCCAAAAGGAAAATAAAAGAAGAAAACCAGAGACCTGAAGGGCTCGAAAGAAACCAGGTCTGAGGAACCTGAGGGATGCAAAGACTAAAGGTGCAGAGCAAACCCAACAGAGCTTAGGGGCAGTGTGGGCAATCCCCCCAGTGCCTGTCTCTACCTTCACTACCCACGGGTAAAGAAAGCTGTTTACCTTCAAAAGTCGCTCTGGAGAGGGGGTGGGAGGCAACGGCTAAAGAGAGTCCACAGCAACACGCGCCTTGAAAATGCCCTGAAATCCTGAGTCACCTTTTACATCGCTTTGGGGTTTTTTTGGTCTACCCGCGCAGTGAGGTCTGAGTCCAGTCTCTCACCCCCATCGCGCCCCGCAAGCAGCGCCTGGGGCCGGGGGGGGGTTAATTATGGGGCAACTACTGGAAATTAAATACCGCCTCGGATACGTGGAGAGGGAAGCAGGAGAGGAAGGGGATGCCGATGTGGTAGAGCCTCCCGTGCACCTGGGAGTCGAGCATGAGGGAGGCGTTGAGGGTCGGGCCGAAGCCGCCGCTGGCGACCAGGGAGCCGCCGAGGCAGCCGGCGGGGCCTTCCCGGGCCGCCTTGGGGGCTGCCCCGGGGGGCGGCTGCCGCAGCCCCTGCGCCAGGATGCTCTCGATGCTGAAGCTGCGGCCCCGCGGGCCGCTCTTGTGCGGCGGGGCGGCTGCGGGGGCGACCGGGGCCGGACCCCCCGGGGAAGCCGCTGCTCCCCGGCCCGGCCGCGGGACCCCCGCGTCCCCCGCGGCCGCCGCACTCCCCTTGGACCGCTTGGGCTCGACGGGGCGGGCGGGTGGCCCCGGCTGCTCGCCACCCTTCGCCTCCGGCGGCCCCGGGGCTTTGGGCTTCCTCTTCCTCCGGCGGTAGTTGCCGTTCTCGAACATGTCCAGGCACCGCGGGTCCAGGGTCCAGTAGCTGCCCTTGCCGGGCCGGCCCTTCTCCCGCGGCACCTTGACGAAGCAGTCGTTGAGGGAGAGGTTGTGGCGGATGCTGTTCTGCCAGCCCTGCTTGTTGTCGTGGTAGAAGGGGAAGCGGTCCATGATGAACTGGTAGATGCCGCTGAGCGTCACCTTCTGCTCCGGGGCTTCTTTGATGGCCATGGCGATGAGGGCGATGTAGCTGTACGGGGGTTTCTGCGGGGGGTCCTGCCGGGAGATCGCCCCCCCGGGGGCGAAGCCGAGGGCGGCCGGGAGATAAACCATGGAGGGGTTGCCCAGAGGGGAGAGGTGGCTGCCGTAAATGTGGCTCATCGCCGGCGGGTTCCCAGCTCCGCGTCTTCCCCCTCGGAGCCGAGCGGAGGGACGGGGCAGGGCAGGAACCTGGGACGAGTCCACCGGGGAGCTGTTTGTGCGAGCTCAGCTCCCAGCCCTGCCTGAAGGAGCTCGCTCTGCCTCTGTCCCCGCTTCATAGCTCTTAAAAAAAAAAAAAAAAAAAAAAAAAGGGAGGAAAAAAAAAAAGTTAAATAATTGTTGTAAGTTTGCTATTATATGTTGACTTAGCACTGGAAAATAAATTGTCTCTGATAAACAGTCGTTTGTGTTCTCAGCCCACCCACATTAATTAAAATTTCATTGCTACAAAACTCCAAGCTCTCTCCACGTGTCTCGCTGGTACCAGCCAATGGTCTCCGGGTTATTCCTTCATTTGTTTATAGAATTAGTCTGTTGATAAGTCTGCCCACCCAAGTCGAATCAAGCTGTGTTTATTTGGAAAAATTTCCGGGCACCCAATATATAAACGCAGTGATCTGATGTTTGAAATATCACGTCCACCCTTTGACGCTGTAAGCACACACAGCAGAGCAGGATGTACACTGCTGGAGCTGGGGAGGAGCGGGCAGGGATCCCCGCAGGAAAACTGGGGCATTAAACAACATAAAAATTGTAAAAAAAAAAAAAATAAAGAAAGGAAGAAAACGGGATGGGTGAGAGGAGGAGGCAGCGCTGCGACGAGGAGGAAGGAAAAGGGGCTGGCTGGAGTTCTGAGGAAAGGGGGGGCTCAGGTGTGGCGGGGTCTCCTGCACGTCCCAATGCAGGGACCCTGTTGTTCATCCCCGGGGGACCCCCGGGAACGGCGGAGGGGACTCCCCGTCCAGCCCCCGTCCCAACCAGGCAGGGCTGCGCCGGGGGAATCTGCAGAAAAAGGGGAATTTGGCAGGCGCGGGGAGGAGGGTCAGTATTTGTGAATGCGGGCCTGTTGCTTTATATTATGTACTTTCCTGTTTATAACAAGGAGGGGGATTATAACAACTTTACAAGTGCACACAGCTGGCCGGTGCTTACATTAGGAATTTGTGATGCTCTTTTTCTGTATAAACGTCCAGGTTTGGGGCTGTGTTTTCTGTTATTGGATTTTTTTTTTTTAATTTACTGACGTAACAGCTTTAATCTGAGGCCCCGAGGGATTCCGATGCAGTTGGAGGTGTCGGCTCTTTCCCCAGTCCCCCCGCTGTTCGGACCTGCGTGAGACCCCAGGAGACGCTGCTCCGTGGAGCATCATTTCTCCGGGGGAAGGAAAAGGAGGGCTGAGGGGGATCCCTTCCTCCTTCACTGAGAAATATCCAGACAGTGAAGCTCCCACGATCCTGATGGGTCTTTTACCTGGAATGAGAAGAGGTAAAAGCCAGGCTCCTGGTTGTCCCCCAGCATCACCCGGCTCTGGCGATGCCTCGACCTTCGCACCCCCAGATTTCCCTGCAAACTCCCCTTCGCCCGTGGGGTTTTTCGTCCACTTCTGCTCCCGTCCTCCTGGACGAAGGAGTTTCATCCCCCTGGTAAAAGCCAGCGCGATGCTGTGAAGCTGCAGATGCGTCCTGAGAGCTGCAAACTGCCATGAGAGCCTGGGAAACACAGCCAGAGTGCGGGGGGAGGCGGCTTCTTGAGTCAGGGGGATGAGGGGGTCTCTCCTCTCACTGGCTGGCCCCACGCGAGGGAGGGAAAATCACCTCTCTGACACCGCCCTTGGCGGTAACTCTGCATCCTTCCCCCGGGGTGCGCACACCCGCCGGCCCCCGGGAGCTGCAGGATCCATCCGCTGTGCCATAAATGCAATAAACCTCCAAATAAATAAAAAAGGGGAGGTAAAAGAAAGGGTTGGAGGTGGGGGAGACTCCTCTTGTCTCCACACTGGGGACCAGCCCTCCCTGGCAGCCTCCCCGCCCCGGTAGCATCCTCGCTGGGGAGGATGGAACGGAGCCCGGTTGCTCTAACCCGCCCGGAGCATCCTTAGGGCAGCCGGGCGAGGGTCTTCCCCCCTAAAGCCCCTTCCTCTCCCCAGTTCGGGGAGTCCCCCACTACTTGGGACACTCCAAGCACGGATTAGTAAAACAATAAATACTCGCATGTACGGCAGGAGACAGGCACACGGACTCCCGCTCTCTCCCTGAGATCCCTCCCCCTGTAAAATTCTTCCTTGTTTTCCCCTCTTCGCGGTGGGAAATCCTTGGAGGCGGGGATGCGGCTTTTCTCTTCGTTCCTTCTTCCCAGCTCGTGTGCTGCCTGTTATCCCTGTTATCCCTCTCTTGCCGGCGGCATCCCCGGAGCTCGCTGCGTTATCTGCCCGGAATCAGCCCTCCGAGCGGCTCCGATGGCTGCGGGGGGACCGGGGAAGTGGGAGAGAGGGATTCTTGGTGGTGGTGTTGTTTGGCCGTCTCTCTTTCCCTAAACGGGGGAAAAAAAAAAAAAAAAAAAAAAAAAAAAAAGAAAAAAAAACAAAACAAAAAACCACGGAGCAGGCGATGGAGGCGCTCCTGGATGGGTTTTCCCTCCTCTCCAGCAGACAAGTCCCTTTTACAGCAGCAGCGAGGAGAGGTCCCGCCCGGGGCCCTCGGGGGGAGCAGGGCGCAAATCAGTGCTCCCCACTCCTGCTATATCCCGGAATGAGGGGGGAGAAGGAGTGTAAGTCAGAGCTCCCTATTCCTGTTGCATCCCGGACTGGTGGAAGTGAAGGTGTAAATCAGTGCTCCCCACTCCTGTTGCATCCGGGGATGGGGGGAGCAGGGGTGTAAATCAGAGCTCCCCATTCCTGCTGCATCCCGAGATGGCGAGGAGAAGGGGTGTAAATCAGTTCTTCCTATTCTTGCTGCGTGCCGGGAAGGGGGGACACAAACCAGTGCTCCCCACTCCTGCTGCACCCCAGCCTAGGGGGAAACGAGGATGTAAATCAGTGCTCTCCACTCCTGCTGCATCCCGTCCTGGGCTCCCTTAGGAATGATCTCCCGGAGGGAATTGCCCACCCCTCGCCGCCTCGCCGTGCACGGCCCTGTACAGTTGCGAGGTCGCTCGGTATTGCCCTGGGCTCAGGGATATAATTCTATCTCCCCTCCAAAACGACAGAAGAGCTCGCGGCCTTCCCCAAAAACCTCTTGCCCGGTGCCTTCCTACAAAGTCTAGGGAAGTTGGGGTTGATTGGAAGGGGTCAGACAGCTCGCGCCTGGGTCGTTCAGAGGCCTGAGGGGCTTTCTAAGGGGACTGTGTTTTACCTGGGTCCTGCAGCACCAGGGAAACGCTCCTTTGACCGAGTTATGGGGACCTTCCCGGCGGGGACGAGATAGAAAACCGCTGGCCCTTCTCCCAAAACCCGGAGCTGTCTGGGCTTTCGGACAGGTTTGCAAACGTGGAGGTGAATGGCAGTACAAGAAAAAAAATCATACATATATGAAAACCCATCCACCATCCTCTTCCCGGAGCCACCGGCCACACAGCAGCATCAGCTCGTCCCCCCCATGGCGAGCTCGCCCCCCCCGATCTACGAGGAGAGGATTACGGGGGGGGGGGGTGTTATACCGGTCCTTCGGCTTCCAGGGACTGCAGAGCCTGACCCGGCCGCGGCTGCTGCTGCAGCCACCCTGGGCCTTCCTCTTTCCTCCCTTTCTTCCTTCCTCCCCCTCTGCTCCAGCCGGGCTGAAATCACCTGTCGCGACAGGCGCCTATCGCTTTATTGACCTCCATATCTCAGTTTTTAAAGAGAGTCCCAAATACATCCCTGCATCCCGCACTTAGCTCTCGCCTCTCCTGCGACACCAGCCCACCCAAAAGGGCTCCCAGCGGGATGATGAGGGCGACTGGGGGTCGAGGGAGAGGGATAGGTGGGTCCAACCCCCCACCCCAGGACGGGACAGAGCAAAGGGACGATGCTCTGAGCCCCCAGCCCCGAAGGAACACCTCCAGCGGGACGGGAAGGAGGGAGATAGAGCGGGAAGGTCCCACCGGGACAAGGCAGGAAAGAAAACACGAACAAGGAGCTGTGGGGTGAGAGGAGACCCCTAAATCCGGCTCAAGCTGAGACCCCCCAGGAACTGTCCAGCAGCAGCGCGGGGGGAGCTTGCAGAGCCACAGGGGGGGGGTGCCCCGACCCCCAGTACCGCACTCCTCGGCATCCCAGCCCTGCCCGCCGGTGAGGAAAAGGTCCCCGTGTGCCCAGAGCCCTTGGCCAGCGTGGGAAGTTGTGGGAGCATCGGAGGCCCCGGGATTTCTGAACGCGTGTGGGAAAACCCACAGCAGCCACCTGACTTCAGCCATCTCCCTCACGGCGTTCCCGTGCGGGGAAAAACCCCGGGGAAGCAGGTCTGAGCCGGGGGGAGAATTCTTTCCCAATTCATTTTTTCTCCCCCCTTCTACCCTGTTTATTTTCTAGTCACCGTTTTACCCTAATTATTTCCCTTATAACTTATTTTTTTTACCCTTTACATTATGTATTTTCTCTTTTTAAAATAGCACTTTGGATTTTATTTCACTTTTAAAAAATAAAGAGAAAAAAAAAAAAAATAAAAACCACCCTCTGAGAGCCAGGAAAAACGGCAGGAGTTTTTTTACAAGAATGTTCCTTAAATACAGATCAAGTGAGGTTTGGACATTTTTTTCTCATTTAAATCGAATTTCAGTGCTGTTTGCCAGCTTTTAAGCGCATGCGAAATATAATCCATCAAAACCAATTTATTTCATCGATTTTAGCAGCCTGACGCGGGTATAAGCACTCCTGAACTCAGAAAAAGGGCTACGAGGGATATTGGGGGGGCTACAGGAGGTGGGACAGGAGCACGGCTGGGAAATATCCCCTGGAAATACTGTATGGCTGAGATTTTGCAGCTGGAAAAGGACATGGCTCCAGTAAGCTGGGTTTGAAAAGTCCCAAAGACTCTCCTAAACTCTGCTTCAGGCTTTGCCGGCATTCTCGTGCTTTTAGCCTTGCTAAACCCTGCGTTTCTGCCCGGGGTTAAAGCTACTGGAACAGGTTAAAGGATGGTTTGGGGCAAAGGCACAACATCTGGCAGTGCCCAGCGTTGCAAACTAGAGCTTAAAGAGATAAAGAGAAGGTTAAAATCAGCTAATTCTTAGTACAGGAGAGGATTTAAAAACTGTATTGTTTTTAAATTTGAAAACTAATTGGTTTTAAATGATTGTCAAGTGAACTTTCCACTTTGCTTTTTGAAGTCTCCACAATGAGTCCGGGTTTAAATGATCACTCTCATCACCCGCACCCGCTCCCAGCCTCACAGGCTTCCTTTAAAGAAAAATAAATACAGAAATAAAATGGATTTGTTTGTTTGTTTGTTTTCTGTCGTGGAAAGATCAGGCCCCAGGCTCGGAGACACGCCGAGCACTGTGCAAGGCCCGCGCTCACAGAGATGGGGCGAGGGGAGCAGAAATCCCCTTCCCTACTCCTGTTTTCCCCCTTCTACCCATCCCAGGCCTGGGAAAACTCCCTAAATTTCAAGCTGACAGGGATTCCGGATTGAGGGTGCTCAGCCCCGGCTGCCAGCGCAGTGCCTTATTCTTTCACCTCCACCACACTTGTACAATTTCCATCTCTCCACGTGAATTAAACCTTTTATCTAAGAAATAATCATCAGAAGCCTTTAGGCTCCAGGAAAAGGACTTTGTTTTAAAAACAACCAGTGCCACGTTTTCTGCATGAAGGAAAGGTGAAGGGAGAAAAAAAAAAAAAACCTGCAAAAAACCAGTATATACACAGAGAAGCGCCAGACTTGGAGCAGAAAAAACCAGCATGGATTTATTTTAAGGTAAGTACAACAATTAGGACCACATAAGACAAACGAATTTTGAAGCAGGTTAAAGCAAATAGTCCCTAAGAATGGTCAAGGTGAAATCTATTATACAAAACATCACACGTCGTAAATAATAATAAAAAAGTATCAGATACTTTGTCTATTTTTCCTTTAAAAAAAAAAATCCACCAGCAAAAAATAAATTATTTCCTCATCTTGCGAGAAGAACAGCTCTAAAACGAAAGAAACTCTATTGCATAATTGTACACAGAAAAAGAAGAAATCACTTGTCATTAATTTGGAAGTTAGGAATCGTTGGGCGAGACAAAAATAATCCAGTGAACTCAACTTTAAATATTATATTAATGGCTCTGAAAATCAGCCTGATTAGAAATCCACACATTTTTTACAGCACAACAGAGAACTTAAAAAATACCCAGGACATATATTTATATATATATTTATATACTTTTTTTTCCTTTTAAAACGTATAAATGGTCGTTGTGATATTGGTCCATAACTTATTTTTCTGAGACCCCCTATACTTTAGCATATAAAATTTGCCACTTTTAGATAGACATATATATATATAAAATGATTCTTTTTTTTTGCCACTTTTTCTTTTTTTTTTTTTTTTTTTTTTTTAGGAGAGATCCCCGTTTTTTCAAGTACGATTTACTTGTCTGGAATCTAAGGAGGCCCGAAACGGGGCTTTTTGGGATCTACAAACTCTGTGACTCCCAGGTTGACGGGGAAGCTGTCAGGTTGTTTTTGGTTTTGTTTTGTTTGTTGTTTGTTTGTTTTTTTTTCCTGCGTTTGATGTGGTTTTATTTCTCCCGATCTTTTTTTTTTTTTTTAATAATTATTATTAATAATAATTTTTTTAAAACTTTTTTTTTTTCCAGATGGCCCTAGGCGGGGGGTCGCGGCTACTCAGTACTTAGTGCAGTCGTAGGAGTAGGGGGCGGCGTGGCGGTATAGGGAGGGCGCGGATCTGTAGGGGATCTGACAGGCGGAGTTGCTGCTCACCTGGTGGTCGCTGAGCGAGGCGCTCTCCATCCCCAGCCGGTGCGACGTGAACATTTCCCGCACGTTGGGAAAAGTCTGTTGCTGAGAGCCAAAAGTGTGCCCGGGCAGGTGGCTCAGCTCAGCCCCGTGGTTGAGGTACCAGGAGGCGGGGGGCTGCCCCCCCGCCGCCCCTCCGCCGCCGCCGCCGTGCGGGTGCCCGGTGCCCAGCGCGCCGTCCTGCCCCGACGGCAGGCTCAGGGTGCCGAGGGGCGACGGGGCGCCGGTGGGATGCTCGGCCAGACCCTCCTCCAGCGGCGCGCACATGTGGCCCGGCCTCTCGCCGCTGTAGAGGCTCATGGCCCGCATGCTGCAGTGGTAGCTCCCACTAGTGTCCAGGGCCTGGCTACACGCCGCGCTGTAGCCCGACGGCTGCCCCGCGGGGTAGCCCAGCGGCATCCCGGCGCCCGTCCTGCCCGAGGCGGCACTCACCGGGCTGAGGTCCCCCGCGGGGGAAGTCCGCAGGGTCATGATGCTCTCCACGCTGAAGCCCGGCAGCCCGTTGCCCGCGGGGTGATGCTCGGGCAGCGAGGCCTCGGGGGAGGCGGCGGCGGGGGGCGAGGCGGCGCTGCGGGGGCTGTCCCGCAGGGCCCCGCCGCTGGCCGGGCTCAGCGTCTCCACCTTGGTGATCACCGGCAGCTCGGGGGACGCCGTCTCGCTCTTGATCACCACCTTCTTCTCGGAGGCCGGCGCCGAGGCGGAGGAAGAGGAAGAGGAGGAGGAGGCTTCCTTGGGAAGGTCGGCGCCGGGCAGCCCGGGGGGCTTGGGCTGCTCCTTCAGCAGCCGTTCCCGGGCCTCCTCTTTCTCCTTAGAGACATCCTTCTTCTTGAAGCGTCTCCGGCGGCGCAGGAAGCTGCCGTTCTCGAACATGTTGTACGAGTCGGGGTCCAGGGTCCAGTAGCTGCCCTTGCCCGGCTTCTTGTCGTCGCGAGGCACCTTGACGAAGCACTCGTTGAGGGAGAGGTTGTGGCGGATGCTGTTCTGCCAGCCCTGCTTGTTCTCTCGGTAGAAAGGGAAGCGGTCCATGATGAACTGGTAAATCCCATTGAGCGTGATCTTCTTGTCGGGGGCGTTCTGGATGGCCATGGTGATGAGGGCGATGTAGCTGTAAGGTGGCTTCACCAGGTCCTTGGGGGCGGTGGGTTGGTGGGGGTGGTAGGGGCCGTAGGAGCGCCCCATGCCCGCCGCGTACTGCTCGGCGTGGCCCGAGTAGACGCTCATGGGGTTGCCCATGCCGCCGTACGTCCCCGCCGCCCGGTAGTAGTTCTGCTCGCTTAAATACGGCACCACTCCCAAAGCGTTGGGGTCCGAGACGGAGTAGCGAGCCTGCATCATGGAGAGGGGCTTCCCGCGGCCGGGGAGGCGAGGAGGAAGAGGAAGAGGGTGGAAGGGCCTCACCCCCGTCCGGGACCCCTCTGCGGAGAAGGGAGAGAGGGAGAGAGCGGGAGAGAGAGAGAGAGTCCCGGAGCCGAGCTAAATCCCAGCGTGTCCTCTAGCAGCGGCACCGCAGCGGCATCCTCCGGGTCGCCGGGGGCAGGGTGGTCTCTGGCGGCCTCTCCCTCCCTCTGTATGACTGTGATTCTTGTACACACGGCTACGGCCCGCGGCGGCGGCGGGCACTGCTGCGGGGAGCTGGGCGGGGGAGGGGGGCCCTGTTCTCGCAGGAAAAGGGAATTAAAAAAAAAGAAAAAAAAAAAAACCGAAAAAAAAAATTAATAAAAATATTTAAAAAAAAAAAAAAAAGGAGGAGAAGAAGAAGAAGCCTTGTAGAAAGCCCAGTTCTTGTCACAACAGCGGCCCGAGGCGCTCCGGAGCCCCCGGAGGGGTGCGGGGGGTGCGGGAGCGGCCGAGCTCCGTCCCGGCCGCGCTGCGCAGCTTCAAAACTCGCCCCGCGCCGCCGCCGCGCTTTTACTGCCCGCTGGCCCCGCCCCCGCCCGCCGCCGCCAGCCAATGGTGGTGCGCGCTGCCGCCGCCGCAGCCAATGGGAGCGCGGGATGCGGCGGCGCCGGCAGCATCCCCCCCGCGCGCGTTCCCGCCGCGCCGCGCCCGGGGCCGCGCCGACCCCCGGGATGGGCATGGACACGGACACGGGCACCGGCACCGACATCCCCAACCCCCCCGACCGCCGAGAGCTTAACGCTCTGGCCCTCAAAAGAGCCCCGACCGCGGGCTCTGCCCGCTCCCGCAAAACACCACGTTTTTAAGCACTTTTCGGACGCAGGTTGATGGCGAGGGCGGCGGGAGTCGCGGTGCCGGTATAACGGCGCCCCAGCACTCGGGCAGGTCGTTTGTCTCACTTTTAAAGTGTATTTAAGTGAACAGCCCCGCGGTTCCTCGGGAAAGGCCACCGGGTCCCTCGCCGCGGTGCTCGCCCGGTGGCGGGGGCACGAGCCCAGGTTCGGCCCCGGTCGCCCGCGGGCTGAGAGATTCCTCTGTCGCGTTAGGGGAGTTTGGGGTATTTTATTATTATTTAAAAAAAAAAAATCAAAACAAAAAAATAGTGAGCGAATTTAAACTGATTATTTTTTCGTTGCGGGCTTTGAGGCGGATTTTTTTGCGCCTGTGAAATCCACCCCTCTGCCTTCTCTAATGAGCCCATTAGAGGCAATCAGATGGGACAATTAGGGACGCAGGGTGACCAAGTGTAGACTCAAGTATTGGGAGAAACGGCTGCGAGTTCTTCTGTTCCACCCGGGAGAAGCGTGGATCTGCCCAGCGAAGGAATGAAGGTGGGAAACCAGCGATTTCCCCGCTTCATGAAAAAAAAATTAAATATATATATATATATATATATAATAGAGCTGCAAAATCGATTCGAGCCCGAAAAGACCAAGATAAGGTTGAAATTAATTAGCTGTCACTTCGGCTGGGCTCCTTCCCGCTGCCTCCCTTGAGTTCGGCTGTTCCCGCTCTGATTCCTAAGCGGTGATTTTTTGGTTTCTTACACTGTAATTCTGCCTTTCCCTCCTTGCAATTTGTGTGGTTTCCTAAGGCTTTAAACAAAGATATTTTTCTCCCCCAAAGTCAGGCTGGGATTTTCGCTGGCTGCTGGGACGAAGGGTCCCTTTCCCGCTCCCAGCCGGGGCGGTGGGGACGAGACGGCAGCCGGCTCCGGCCGTGGGAACTCGGTGGTGCTGTTAATTACCGGCGATTTTCTTAATAAGAAAGGAAACGATTTTATGCGAGAACTAGGGGGAGAAAAAATATTAAAATTACGAGGCAGCTCCTCTACAAGGAGGTATGGTTAAAAATGATCTGCGATGGAAAAATTGATTGGAAAGTTTCGCCGGGCTCTTCAAAATTGTTATTTAATTTTGATGGAAATAATTTTAAATGTTCTGGGAGATTTCATCCACCGAGAAAACGTCCGGGGGATTTTTTTTTTTTTTATGAAAACAAACAGTGAATTCAGCGAGGTCTTCGGCTACTTTTCATATAAATGTACGACCATAAGAGAAAACTTTTTTTTTTCTTTTTCTGGAATAATTTGAGAACGACTTCACACTTCTATGTTCGGTTTTCAAATAAATCGTATTTCTCGTAAAAAGTAAGGCTGTGTCTCAGCGTACACAAGCACATGGGATTCCTTTAACGATATAACTTTTTAAAATGCAGGAATTTTTAAATGCGAAGTCTGAGCAAAGCTACCCCTGCGGCGTCCCTGTGCTGTCCCTTCCTAGAAGCCTGGAACGCGCTCGAGAAACAACCTTGATTGAATCTTACCTCTCCTCGGCTGAAAACTTTACCGAGATGAATTTCTACAGAACCCTTAGAAGCAGCAAAAGGTCTTTGCTTGCTGCAGCTGGGGACTGAGCAGAGACCGAACCAACGGGCTCGGAAAAGCCCGAAATTCGAATGGCTCGAAGGAAAAAAAAATCGGCATTATGAAAAACAAGCTAGAGAGCGCAGGGATGGGAACCCCTTCAAGGAAGAGAGCGGGAGGCGCTTGGAAACGCGCTGCCCCCCTGCCCCGGGCACGGTGGGTTCCCGTCCGCGGGGCTCCGCGGGCGGTGTTTGCCCGGTTCGCCCCGACAGCCACGGGTGGGAGACGCTGGTTTTGCTTCTGCAGCCTTTATCGGGCTCTGGGAGCAGCATCCGAGGCTTTCCAGGCTCGGGGCTCTCCCTGCGCCGGGCGCTCCCGGGGCCGCTCCCGGGGCCGCTCCGCGCTCACCTGCCCGGCCCGGGCTCCGCGCGGCGTGTGCTGCCCTCCAGGGGACACCGCGGGGGCTGCACCGCACCGACACCGCACCGGGACCCACCGAGTGCGCGGGGACAGCGCGGGGACCGCGCGGGCAGCGGGAGGGAGAGGGGAAAGTGAGAGAGGGTCACGGAAAGAGAGGGTGAGAGAGGGAGCGGGCAAAGAGTAAAGAGCAAGAAGTGCGGGAGGGAGAATGGAGATGGGAATGAGAGAGAGAAAGGGTGAGCGGCAGAAAGAGGGGGGAGAAAGAGGGAGGGGAAAAGTAGGGAAGAAGGGGAAAAGCAGAAGAGGAA
>NW_020884894.1:5996254-5996630 GCF_003945725.1 Corapipo altera | reverse complement strand
AGAAAGAAAGAAAGAAAGAAAGAAAGAAAGAAAGAAAGAAAGAAAGAAAGAAAGAAAGAAAGAAAGAAAGAAAGAAAGAAAGAAAGAAAGAAAGAAAGAAAGAAAGAAAGAAAGAAAGAAAGAAAGAAAGAAAGAAAGAAAGAAAGAAAGAAAGAAAGAAAAAGAAAAGAAGTAAGGAAGGAAGGAAGAGAGAAAGAAAGAAAGAAAGAAAGAGAAGGAAAAGAAGAAAGGAAGGAAGGAAGAAAGAAAGAGAGAAAGAAAGAGAAAGAAAGAAAGAGAGAAAGAAGGAAAGAAAGAAAGAAAGGAAGAAAGAAAGAAAGAGAGAGAGAAAGAAAGGAAGAAAGGAAGAAAGGAAGGAAGAAAGGAAGAAAGGAAG
>NW_020884894.1:5968142-5996244 GCF_003945725.1 Corapipo altera | reverse complement strand
AAGAAAGGAAGAAAGGAAGAAAGGAAGGAAGAAAGGAAGAAAGGAAGAAAGGAAGAAAGAAAGGAAGAAAGAAAGGAAGAAAGAAAGGAAGAAAGGAAGAAAGGAAGAAAGAAAGAAAGAAAGAAAGAAAAAGAAAGAAAATAAAGCTGTCTAGCTGTCTCTTGCCAATGCAAACAGTGGTACCAGTCCAGCAAAGACCCATCGATGCACATGAATTCCTCCCAATTTTGCATCTGTGACTAGCCCAGGACTGGTCTCCAGCACTGATGGCTACAAGGGCTGACCCAAATCCCACACCTATTTCCCCGCAGGAGACACTGTTGGGCTCAAATGTGTTCACTCAGACCAGCCCCTCCTGCCCTAATGTGCCTCCTTTGCTGGGTTATTTCATAAGCACAAAAATTTAGTCATACACTGTTTATTCACACATGGAAATCGATTTCCCAGTGGTCCAAAAGATCAGTTTCTAGGACCCAGTTAATGCACTGTACGATGAAAACCTCATTAAAAGCTCTTGCCTTTCAGATTTGAAGCCTATTTTTGCCTTTCAATCCTGAAACCCCAGTAGAGCATTAGCACTGTTTTGGTTCTTTGGGGGCGTTTTGGCTGTTTTCTGTGGCTGCCCTTGTGTGTTTAGCCTGCACTTCAGAGAAATGATTCCTGCAGCAAAGGGAGGTTCTTTCTGCATTATTCACTGGGTTTGGATTATCTGTCCCTCCCTTTTTCTAGGTGTTTTCCCAACTTGTGGGTGTTTCAAACAAGAGCTGCATTTTGTCTTTTGTGCCAAAATCCAGGATTCCTCTTCGACCTCTTTCACTGTTGGTAAAATGGATATCAGAAGTGATTCAGGCATGCCCAACAGACTAATTTAATTCATAAGGATGCTGGTAGCCCTATCTGCTTCCCAGTGGAAAGAGAAGTTTTCCAGTGGCATCTGTAGGAGCTGCATGAGGCTGCTGGAGTTACAGCTAAAGGCTGCAGTGTGTGTGACAGAAGAGACCCTGCAAAAGTCATTTGGAGCAAATTTCAGACCTGTGGAAGCCAAAGAGAGAATGAAACCATCAGGAAAGATGCCACCTATCAGCAAACTCTGCTTGAGGCAGAGTACCTGATTTCTAGAAAGCCAGCTCAGGCCTTTGTATTTGGAAGCAAATCCACGTAAGGAACAGCTTTACTGAGCATGGTTGGAGGGAGCTGTAGGTGGTCTGGAAGGATCTCAGCCCCTCTTGACTGTTGATGTATTAATTAATAGCACTGTTGCTACCACCCTCACTTTCCCTCCTCAAAGGAGAGGAGGAAGAGTGTGGAGTGGACACAAGTCCCAGGGGCTGCAGCCTGGTGATTTTGTGGCCGTGGACAGACAGACAGCACTTGCACTTCCAGCCCAGGAGCACAAATCACTCCTGAGCTACAGGGAGGCTGTAAATTGCTCACCAAGGGCCTGATCCCGAACTCCCTGCAGAGATATCAGAGTCACGGGGAGTTTTCTGTGAGTAGGAAGTGGAGGAATGAGCTTCAAACATTCAGGCCCAGCTCCACATGGGTGGTCTGTTATGCCTGGATGGATTCCCACCGGCTCCAGCCGCGTTCCGAGGTAGTGGAAAGGCTCTTCCCAAACGCACCCCGATGCAGATCCAGCACTCTGAGCGCTTACGAGGGACCCCAGTGAAAAGGCGAAGCCTCAGGCTCACCGAAATTATATTAATCCCACTTCGGAAAACATCGTTGGAAGGGAAAAGCTCCTGGACCACTTTGTAGAATCTTTCAACAGTCTTTGAGAGAAAAGGTGTTTCCATCTGCAGCTGCTCAGAGAGGAGCATCACAGTTTGTTCTGGTTTTTGGGTTGGCAGAGCAGCCGTCGGCTCTGAGGGGGACGCGGAGCAGCAGCACCCGAGCCAAGCAGATCAGACACCGAATTCTAAAGCCATTTATTTCCACCATTCCCCGATACATTTTAAAATAAACCTCCGTTCCATTGTTCCCATGACCCTTCCATCCCGCTCCGCTCAGGAATGTCGGAATTCTCCACGTCCTCCCTCTTCTTGGGGGTAATTGTGGGATACACTAATTCTACGAATAATAAATTGTGCAAACGAATCATTTATTATCCTATTAAACGCAAACAAGAAGTGCACTGTCTGAAAGTCGGCAGGCTGGGAAACCCACATAGGGGCTGGATATTGTTTTATCCACTAGCAGCCGATTTTAAATGGAAAAACAGTTAATTTTGGGGGGGATATTTTACAAAAAGTGGTGTGGGGAAAGCCCGTGGGACTCGTATAAGTTGTGCGGTCCGTTAATGCTGCAGCACAGCCTTTTTAATGTTTAATTCGAGAAGGAAATCGGGCCCTCAGAGACCCTCAACCCTCCCTATTTCGCCGCCGAGGTGTTTTGGCCCCTCCGCGCCGCTGTAGGAAGAAGGGGGCGTGGCCAGGAAGGAGACTCCGCCCCCTCGGCGCCCGCCATGGAGGGGCGCGCGGGTGAGCGGGGGCGCGCGCGGGTGGGCGGGGCCGAGCGGCCTTGACGTCACCGCCGGAGAACGATGATGTCACTGCTGGGGGGTGACGTCACTACTGAGGGGTGAGGGAAGGCCCCCCCTTCACCTTCGCCTCCCTCCCCCCACAGGTGCCTCCTCCAAGTGGGACATCCGGGAGAAGGTTTGGGATCACCTGGAGAGCACCGGCCTGGCCGAGTTCCCGCGGCCCGTCCACCGCCGCATCCCCAACTTCAAGGTACCGCCCACCCCCCCTCGGCTCCCCGGTGCTCCGAGCCCCGTCCAGCCCGGCCTGGGACACTCCCAGGGATACAGAGGCAGCCGTTCCGTTCTGCCTCGGTTTTGTGGGATATGGTTTTCCTGTTTAAGATAAAATGGGTGCTGAAGTGGGTGGAGGAAGGTTGAGGCTTCATCGCGCCCTAAATCAGGGGATATCAGCTTAAATTACAGGAGGAGCGTGTGCTCTGCTAAGCTGGAGCTCCTCAGCTAGGTAGCGAATCTTCGGAGTTTTCAGTATAATCACTGTCAAGGGAGAGCCTTGTCCAGGAATTCTTCATTTTAAAAGAGTTTTTATGGCTTGCGTTTAAAGGAATCTATTTATGTTCAGTCACTGAAAAGGAAAATTGATCTCTGCCTTTCGTTGATGAAAGAATAATTGTGATGTTGATGTCTGTCTTTCTTTAGGTGTGAATGAGGGGGAATTTAGGCAAAGGGGCTGTACTTGGATCCCCTCTTTTTCTGTGAGATAGCCAAGCACTCAGCTTGTATGAGAGTTTCCCACAGAACCATCACAAAATGAACAGTATGTCCCCCATATTTAAAATCGGGGAAAATCAGCCCCTCCAGAGGATGACAGGTGGTAAATTGGCATCTGTGCTGTGAGCTCCTCGGTGATGCACTGATATCCTCTGCAAACAGGGTGCCTCCCACGCTGCCACGAGGCTTCTGGCTTTGCAGGAGTTCAGAGCTGCCAGGACTGTAAAGATAAACCCCGATGCCCCCCAGAGGAACGCTCGCTTCCTCACGCTGGAAGTAAGTGAAGGTGTTCTCTTCTTCCTTCCTTTCCTGCCCCAGGGCTCTCTCCAGGCCTGCTCCTCTATCCAAGAGCTGGATGTGTTCAGCAGAGCACGGGAGGTTAAGGTGGATCCTGACAAACCTTTGGAAGGGGTTCGGCTGGCAGCTCTGCAGGTAATGGCACCTCTGCACCCCTGAGGAGGGGAGTGCAGAGCTTGGCAGCATCCTGCCATCAATACCTGCCATTTCTCAGGCAGGTTGTTCATGTAAGAAAAGAATATTTCTGCCCTCCTGGCAAATGGCCAAGGTGCAGGTAGGGTTTGGGGAAATGAGTGTGTTTCTGCAGAGCAGTAGCTGTTTCACCATCGCTGTGTTCTTACTCCCCAAAACACAATTTGAGGAAGCCTTGCCTCAAATTATCACAAGGTGAATATGTGACAAACTTATCTCAGACTCGTGCATGTTTAGGAGCTGATCTATGTCGCTTATTTGTGGACATGCACTTTGGATCAATAAGTATTCACATAATCACAGGATGATTTGGGTTGAAAGGGGTCTTAAAGCTCATCCAGTTCCACCCCCTGCCATGGGCAGGGTCACCTTCCACTAGACCAGGTTGCTCCAAGTCCCATCCAACCTGGCCTTGGACACTTCCAGGGATGGGGCAGCCACAGCTTCTCTGGGCAACCTGTGCCAGGGCCTCCCCACCCTCACAGGGAACAATTCCTTCCCAATATCCCATCTAACTCTGCCCTCTTGCAGTGGGAAGCCATTCCTCATCATAAAGATATTATAAGATACACCTTAAAAAATATGTAAAGATATACCTTTAAAGGGGGAATATCTTTAAAGGGGTGTCCTTAAATATCTTTAAAGGTTAAAGGTATGTCTTACTTTTTATTTCTTAAATAAACCCTTGTCTGGAATTTTCCTGTACTGGAGGGAATGAATCTACAAGCACTATACAATAAACAACACTAATTACTCTCTAGCAAATTAGATGGTTGGCCACATAATTTTTACTGTGTGACAGTAAAATTATTTCTTTAGTGTAAAACAAGCCTTTTAATGTGGCAGCTTCTTCTGTTCCACAGGCAAGGAAGACTTTGTTGGTTCCCACACCACGCCTGAGAACTGGGCTGTTCAACAGGATTGTTCCACCTCCAGGTGCAACTAAGGAAGTCCTGAGAATATGTGCCACGTCTCAGGTAGGAATGAAAGATGAGGGAGGCCTGAATTAACTCATAGATGACTGTAGTGTTATGACAGATGACTTGGAATTTGAAAAAACAGATGCTACTTCAAATATAATTCTGCCACGGTATTATTTCTGCAACTACCATTAATAATTTTTAGAGCATGGGGAAATTTAATCTTCTTGTTATGTTTTGTTAGTAGAGTGGTATTGATATTTTCTCAGTACTTTTTGGAACATTATGAGCAGCTTTTATGGCTGAGATATATTTCTAATAAATCATGCTCCTAAGAAATAATTTATTTCTAGTAAATCATGCCCCTGTATTCTATAATATTGAGCTACTGAAACCTGTTTAGTGTTTACAGTTTTTGCATAATCTTGATAGAATATTAGGTGTTACTAAGTAGGAAAGATAAGTTCTTTTAGAATAATAAGTTTAAAGAAACATTAATTCTGGCATTTGCCTCAGTGGAGGCACAAAAAACCGGTAAGGTTTTGGTCCTGCAGTGTGGTCTGTTGCTGCCCTCTCGTGTTACAATCTCAAACTGTACAGCTGAGGGCTTTTGGCAGAGAAACCTCTGTTATTTTATATCCCTCTTCAGCTGCTATGAAAACCTAACCTGTACAAAAAGAACACGCCAGTTTATAGATTTATTTCCTTCCTTTATCTCCTGCTCAAGGCACTAAAATTCTACAGTAATCCCGTATACAACTGAGGTTGTAAATGGCTGGTAATTAGTAGTGACTTTCTTTGTTGCAAGTCCTATTGAGGTCATTAACTAATTAAGCTTTTCAGGGTTGAAGAGCACTTTTGAAAGAGACCTTACTCTTGCCTGTTTCTGTGATCTGTGATCTTACCACCATGTGTCTGGTTTTTCCCCCACCCAGGCCCACTAATGAATAAATGCTGTTGGCAGTTTATATTTACAAAGCACTGTGCAAACAGTCCTTACCACACTGCTGTGAAGTGGATAATGAACATTAATACTGATAGTCAGCCACAAATTACTGAATTTTTTGGTTTTGTGCTCTACACAGCAAATGTTTGTCTTTTTATTGTGAGGATTGATTTAGCACGAACTTACATTGATGTGAGGAGGATTTAAGCTGTACACATATATTGAGTGAATGAATCACTTCAAAAGTTCTAAACCTGTGATATTTGAAAGCCCAAGTAAAGATAATTCTTAATTTCTGCAGCTCTGGACCCAATTTTTTTAGGATGTGTTTTGTAGAGAGGAGATTGAAGAGAGGTGGGTTGGGATGAGTGGGGAGAGAGGGAAAGGAAAAAAAAAATCACTATATCAGTTTATGTGACTTAAGACTTCTTTATGCTGTAACTGCCTGTGTCTAAATTAACTTTGTGATTTGTATGTGAGACTTAATTCAGGAATTTGCAGTACTCTGGTATGAGTTTACATAGTTATGGTTTTAAGTTAGTAATGCTAAGGTAGGAAGTGTCAGTTGCCCTCATTTTTAGGAATAGATTTCCAATAAAGGGTTTCAAAATATGAGGTTTTGATCCTAAATAAGTAACCTTGCTTAAAAAAGTGCCCACCTCTCTCAGCTCTCCTTGTAGTGTGCCAAAATTCTTGTTACTGTAGTAGGGAATCTATTCTGGGATTCCCTAGAGGGTAACATTCCAGACATGTACAGCTTGGCTATACATGGAAGAGACACTTTGAAACAGGGAGTTAGTTGGATTTATCAAAATATCCTGGATTTCTGCCTCAGTGGCTGGAAGACTCTGCACTGAGTGAACCTAAAATGTTTTCCTTGCAGGGTGTAAAAGACTACAGTGTGCCCGTGGGGCTGGATGGGAGAGCACGAGTGGACTTGGTTGTTGTGGGATCAGTGGCTGTCTCCGAAAAAGGTAAGGAAAAGCCTTGTCAGCTTTTCAGGAGGAGGGTCCTAAGTCACAATTCACAGTGTCAGTAGGATACACCACGTGTTCCTTTTGGCAGAGATGAATATATCCCTGGAACTGAGTTGTGGTCTTGAGTTCTGTCTGTTCTGTGTGACAAATCCCTGATCCCAATCCAACCAGGAAGGAGCAGTGCCTCCAGCACTTAGTGGGCAGGCAGCAGTGTGGTTTAGGGCATGTGGGCCTGTGCTTTGGCCTTCAAGAGAACTATTAAGGCAAGCAATTATTTTTGTTTTGAAAGAATCAAAGCAGGCTCCCTGTTTAGAGGATCTACTCTGCTCACACAGGGTATGTGACAGCACACACATTAGACCTGCTGAGTCAGTACTTCTTTGGGGATCAGATTTTGCATTTTCTACTGTTTTGAAGAGCTGCTACTGGTGAAAATTTTTCCACTGACTTTATCCATTGCCTAAAACAACATGTTTTTCTGTGTGTGACCCAGACTCCTCTTTACCCACCTTAACCTATGTTGGACATGAAGGTTCTGAGTACAATGGGTAAATAACCTTCTGTGTTAAGTGGACTAAGTTTGATTTATTCTGAATGGGGGGCTCCTGAAATCCTTTAGGAGTTCATTGAAACTGATGTTTTATTTTATTTCAGTGCTTATTTCAAGGACTGTTGCATTCTGTGAGAGATGCTGACCTGAACTTTTCCTGAGTTACAGCTCTGTGCTTGGTTTATCTGTTGCAGACTGCTTAGTTTAATTACATAATTTTAACAGTTAACCAACTTTCCATTCTGCTGGTTTTGGGGGTTTTTTTTCACTGTTTAGTTGTATGTATTTTAGGCTGGAGAATTGGAAAAGGGGAAGGTTATGCAGACATGGAATATGCAATGATGGTGTCAATGGGTGCAGTGCAGGAGGATACACCTGTAGTAACCATTGTACATGATTGTCAGGTAAGTTAAAATGTCCCCTCTCAAATAATGAACCAGAACTGTGTGACACTGACTGGTCTGTCTGAAGAACAGACATGGAATGATGTTGGTTTGACGTCTTTATTTCCACTGTCTGATGTATTTTCATATGTTGCAAGACATCAGGAATGGTGCACAATTTTAGTGAATTTGTTTTTAACCACTTAGCAAATCTCTTGTTCCTTGTAGGTGGTTGACATAGAAGAAGAGCTTCTTGATGATCATGATTTAACTGTGGATTATATCCTCACCCCAACAAGAATTATCAAGACTAATTGCAAGCGACCCAAACCTCAGGGAATAATATGGCATAAGGCAAGTTCCCTCTGCTAACAGTGGTACCAACATCCTGTTGGTAAACCTCACATTTTTGAATATAAACACATTTGTTGTGTTAGAAATACTTGGAAAAGGAACAGATATGTTTTTCAGGTGAAACAAAACAGCAGCATCCATGTTCAGCGGGTTTTAAGTGGGAATGGTGAGGAGGAGAATGTATCACTGCAACTGAGGTGGCTGTACCAAGTGGATTCCCCAAAAAAGTGTTGGATGCCCCATCCCTGGAAGTGTTCAAGGCCAGTTTGGATGGCACTCTGAGCCACCTGGTCTAGTGGAAGGTGTCCCTGCCCATGGCAGGGGGGTTGGAACTGGTGGGTAGAGTATGTGCTGCTCTGGTTAGGAAAGCAAAACTTGACCTGGTGGTGGTACATTCCTGTTTATGTAGTGGATTAACTTTCCAAGGATAAATTTGTTGCTGGAGCTCGTTTTCAGGTAGAGGAACAGTGACTTTATACTGTTTTAAACCAGGAATCTTTATTTATTGGTCATTAATTGTATTATGGGTTTGCCCTTTCTCCCCCCTGCCCAGATTGTCAGAAACTTCCTCAGCTTCACAAATAGTTTCAGAAAAGCATTTAGTGAATTGTTTTACTGGAAGATCATGCTGGGAAAGCTTTTCCTTTGTCATTGGATTTTTATTTCTGAAAACATCCAGTTAGGGAGCAGACACAATCCTCCATGACTGAGTAACAGTAGGAATACTGAAATGAGAAATATTGTGCCCGTGTCTTGCAGAAACTGCTGAGGAATTACTAAGCAAATACTTGTAGGGAAATCAAGAGTTGTTTGTTAAACAGTTGCCAACCAGCAAAAAGAGTTAAATTTCTTTAGGTAATGTATCTACAACAAACAATTCTAGCCAGCACTATTTTTATTCCCATGGTGGGAGAGCATTTTACCCTGCCTGTGGTTATGGATTTGAGGTTATAAATAAATAAATAACAGCTCTGTCTGTACTAGTGCATTTTTTCCATTGAATTATTTTTGAATTGTAATTTTTTTTAGGATATTATTGAATGTAATTGTGTTGAAGGCCTACCCCTTGTGCTCCATCCATCTTGCCAACATACTTTTGATCACAGTTTGTCTGTCTTAGTGTCAGACTTCTCAGTAAGTGGCCTTGCTGACACTTTTTCCTTTTTTTTTCTGTCTGATTCCCCTTAGCTGCAACTGAATTTTGTCCAGATTTACTGAGAATGGAGCACTATTGATGCTTTATGTGAATACTTGAATGTTGATTTAACACCTAAAGCTGGTTTTGGCTGTTCTTTGGAGTGTTGTGTTGCTTAGATAGGAATATTGGAGAATACCAGGCAGTTTTGGGAGAAGAAAAAGGTGTAGTGTCTATATGAAGATGAAAAAAATGGCCATTATTCTTTCACAGGGAGATAAATGACATTTATTTTGTTTGTGCTTGTGGTGGTAACTCTGTGTTCATCTCTTGCAGGGAGTGTTATGGAGGTGGGAGGTCTGGTTAATCAGCAGGGTGTTAAAAAGGCAGGATTTGATATGGGTTATTTAAATGTTTGGCCTTTGGCTTGTCCTGGCTACTTCTACATCCTTTTCTCCTTCAAATCCCAGCTTTGCTGGTGCATTCCTGTTCCTCAGAGCAAAACTAAATGAACCAAGAGCTAGTGAGTAAATAAAGAACCCACTTCTAAATAGGGTGCTTTGTCAACAGAAAGTAGCTTAAGTTTATTGTTGAGATGTGTGATGTGTAAAATACACTTTAAAAAGGTTTATCCTTGGGGAACATGGCTGGATCAGGCCAAGACAATGATTAAGAGCTTAAATTACAGGTGTTTGCAAACATGGGATTAGAGCTAAGCGTTGTTGTGAAGGATGTGCTGCCCTGAAGCCAGCAGGATAAACAGCCAGTAACACATACACTGTCTTTTCAGCTCCAGAGGGGTGAGGAGGTGCCTACCCAGCAAACAAATCCATGTCTCCAGGCTGGATTTCTGTGCTTAAGGAAGTGCTGGAGTGTTCTTGTTTTTTATGTGCTGTTTAAAGATTTCCTATAAAGTATAAGACCCACAATATCATTAATAGCAAGTAATCATTATCAATATCAGTGCTAAACACTCTGGAAACACTTGTAAATCCAAGTACTGGGAGGTTTCTGTGGGTAAGTTTTCTGCCTCTGAGTTTTGAGAAATCAATATGAGTTATTGGAGGGCAGCAAGAGCTGCTGAGAGCTGAGTACTCTGGAAAACTTTATTTGGATCCAGTGGAGAATTATTTGGCTTCATCTGTCTTGAAAATCTAACCCATTGTTTCTGGGAACTCTAAATTAATGAAATGACTTACTTTCTCATTTAATATTTTCTATGGGTAGCTGTGATCTTTATCTGGGACACTGTGTATTATATTTTGTCACAATTACCAAGTTATTTGTGCTGTGCTTATTTTGAATTGCAGCTATACAGACCAATTAAAATATTTGGGGTCGTGAAGAGGGAAATGAGAGTAGTTGGTGGAAAAATCACTATATTCTAGCAAACATTTCCTTCTGGTTTTTAAATCATTCTTTTGCTGAGAATTTTATAGCAGCAGGAAAAGATTTTTTCCTGAAGTGAAATGAACTGGGGGGAATCCCTGGGTCCAATGCTGTGGCAGAGATGGAAACTATCTGACAGCAAACAGCTTCTGAGTCGGGTCTGTGATAGAACATTTGGAAAGTAACGCTCAAAAAGTTCACACATCCAAGCTGGCAAACCTTTAGCAGGGACATAGTGTTGCCATCAGAGGAAAATTACTGTTAGCTTAGCCAGGGTTTTGTTTTGCTGTGTGTTCTGGAGGGATAGTGTGAGCAGGGCACACTTCCACACGTGGTTAAACATCTCAACACCTTTGCAGATCTGACCCTTGCTGCGGAGTCCACGGAATCCACTTTTCTCTGATGGATTCCAAATGTGGGTTGCATAAGTCTCTCCTGAGGGACATTAAGCAGACTTCACGGGCTGCCAGCTCCCAGAAATATGCCCTGGGATTGTGTGCACATATTTGGACATTTTGTGCAAATGAATGATAAAATGTTCAACTGTGCTGGCCTGTCCTGGCTGTCCTGGCATTGTCTGTGCTTTAAATCCCTGTGAGCTCAGCGCTCCTTGAAACAAGCAGCTGGTTAAGGACACAGCGTGAGAAGTGGGGTCTGTTCTTGAGGTCTTTATGAACATTCTTGGGTCAGAGACCCCTGAGGGTGGGTGAAAATGAATCTTTCAAACACCTTCTGCTTACCAGTCTGGAAGGGCAGGTGGATCTGCTGTAGAGATGGTTTAATCTTGTTCACAGCCTTCCAGGGCAGCAGCATCAGCCTCCATCTTAGAGTAATGGAATGGTTTGAGTTGGAAGGGACCTTAAAGATCATCTCATTCCCACCCCCTGCCATGGGCAGGGACACCTTCCACTATCCCAGGTTGCTTCAAGCAACCTGGCCTTGGATGCTTCCAGGGATGAGGCAGCCACAGCTTCTCTGGGCAACCTGTGCCAGGGCCTCACCACCCCCACAAGGAACAATTTCTTTGTATATCTAAACTAAATTTCCCTTCTTTCAGTGTGAAGCCATGCTCCTTGTCCTGTCACCACAGTTCCTGATGAAGAGTCCCTCTCCAGCTTCCCTGTAGCCCCTTCAGATACTGGAGAGGACTATGAGGTCTCCACACAACCTTCTCTTCTCCAGGCTGAACAGCCCCAGCTTTCTCAGCCTGTGTTCATACAGGAGGCACTGCAGTCCCCTTGTCAACTTTGTGGCCTCCTCTGGACTTGCTCCAGCAGCTCCATGTCCTTCTTATGTTGGGGACCCCAGAACTGTGCACAGGATTCCAGGGTGGGTCTCAAGAGAGTCACATGTTCCTGTATCAGTGATATGTGCACATGGGGAGCTGTGGGGAACAGAATTAAATACCAGGCCCAGCATACTCTCCAATCCAGAGCTGTCCTTCCCTCATCTGCAGTGCACCAGGACTGCACCCCTGCTCCTGCCAGGGAAATTAAAGTGGTGTTTGGCTTGGCCTGTGCTGTATCAAGGGTCAGCATTACTCACTCTGACAGAGGACAAACACATCCTTCATTTTCCCCAGCAAAATATTGAAAGTGGCTCCATTCACTGTTCTGGGAGAGCAGAGGGTGAAGGGAGCCCTGATGCTCCAGCAGGGATGTTGCAGCAGTTCAGCTGCCACTCTGTTGTTTTGGGATCAGACCAGGTGTCGTAAGAGTGGAGGCTCTGGGTTAAGTGCCGGGAGATTTGTGTTGGCACTCAGCATCCAAGACTCTTTTCCCTCTGTCACAAAGGGGCCACATTTTCCTTCTCAGCTCCTTTCCCATAGCCCAGTAATCATGTGCCAGAAGAATTCATCCACCCTGCTGTCCTCTTTCCCCGAGGCTCTCCCAGCTATGGCAGGGAATAGGCAGTGGTGTTAAATGACTAATTGCCTTAGGTGGAGTTATTTTTAACCTGAATCACTTCACTTAGTGAGTTTACAGCACAGACCCACAGGCACTTCTGTTGGCCAACCCCAGAGGGCTGAAGTGTGGAACTGGCCTGGGAATTGGTGGTCAAGGGATAATAGGAAACTTCTTCAGCTGGTTTTGCTGCCAAAGCCAATCATTGAGCTAAATCCCAACACTCAATGCAAAGTTTACAAACATCAATAAATGGTTTGGCCTTGACTTTATAGGGATGGGAGGAGCAAGGGAAGAAGTTTTAACTGCAGGGATTGCCCAGGTCCGTGTAGCTGGATCAGCCAGACTTGAGGTGGAACCCTTATCCCTTCCATCCTGGCTTAGCCTAAAGCAGTAAGCAAGGCTAGGGATAGACAAGGATAGGGAGGACTGACCAGCAGGCACAGGACCAAGAAACGTGCAGCTTGTTTGAAAGAGAGGAGGAATATCTTTGGCCTCTCTCCACATGGAAATAAATCATTGCAATCCTCCACAGCTCACAGGACAAAAGGAACTTTTTGCATGATCATAATTAGCAACACATTGTATGACCACAGAGTTCTTTTGTTTGCTCTTTTGCAACAGAGCAGAGCAAGTTTTTTCCTCTCCTCTGCCACCCACTGCCCCCTTTGCCCTTTTGATTCTCACTCCTCTCACCCCCAAAAAAGCAGTGAATTTGTTTGCTGAATTGAAACTCTGAATTCCCAAACTGACATAAGAGTAGCGGAAAATAGGGAAGGATTTAGAAGGTTTGACCCAGCTGAAATATTCTCCTAGACCCCAGGGACAACAGCCCTTAAGGTAAATCCTCCGTGTCTCTTGTGGCAGGAAGATGTCAATTGACAGTATCAAAACTTGTCTAATGTAGTTATTTTTTACTGAATGTATCCTAATGCAAAAAAATCCAAGTGCCAAATCAGCTGCCTTTGTTGCTTTGGCACTGTAAAGGCTACTTAGTGTTATGTTTGCACAGGGCTGAATTGAAGGGAATGAAAGAAATCACTTCATGGTGGTGTTTGATCAGAACTTCAGCTTTTAAAGAGAACAGTTCACAGCCCTTACAAAAATCACAGTCACTGAGGTTGGAAAAGACCTCTGAGATCACTGAGTCCAACCTGTGCCTGATCCCCACCTTGTCACCCAGCCCAGAGCACTGAGTGCCCCATTCAGTCATTCCTTGGACACCTCCAGGGGTGGGGACTCCACCTCCTCTCTGGGCAGCCACTTCCAATGTCTAATCACCCTTTTTGTGAAGAAAGTCCTCCTAAAACATTTCTGCTGTTGTAACTGCATCTTCCTGAGTTTGCCAGGAACCTGAACAGTAGCTCCAAGAGCTCCAATCTGATACCAAAAACTCCTTGTCTCTTTAGTGAGAGGAGATGCCACGTTGAAGTCTCTTAGAGAGTGTGCTGGCCCCTGGATTATCTAAATCCACTCCTTGAAAGACTGGGTATTCCAGAGATCATCTTCTCAGTGCCCATCTCTGATTGCCTTAATCTACAAAGTGCTGAGGGTTTGCCCATTGACCTTTCTAACCAAACACTCAGTCCCTGCCTTGGCAACTGAATTTAATTTCAGGATGAAAGGAACTCAGTACACTCTGTGAGAGGTTGTGCTTTGGGCCCAGGAGTTGCATAAGAATAGAAAAATGTTTTTCCTGTTTGGTTTAATTAGCATAGATCTTACCTTTCACATAGAGATTTGACAGAGGACAGCAAGTGGTCCTAACTGGTGGCCAGTAAAAGCAAAGTAAGATGGCTTCAGCCCTTGGTTTGATGTTGTGTCACGTGGGGAAGGGGAGTTTGCTCTCAAACACAGCAGCTGGAATTCTTGGCTGAGAAAAACATGTCAGTCCAAGAATCCACAGAGCAATAACTCTGCAAAATCTGAGAAAGGCAGGTACCTTTCAGAGTGTGGAGGCTCCCTGAGCCCCAGAGGAAGCCCTTACCTCCACTGCTTGCCAGGTCAGGCCAGATTTGTTGTTTCAGTCACAAAACTTGCTTGATCCCAAACACCTTGACCCCAGGTCTGCAGTGTGGCAGAAGGGAGGTGGCTCTGCCCACACTGGTTAGTCCTAATCTGCTGTTTGATATTATATCAACAGAACTAGGACAGGCTTTTTGTAAGTTATACTTTTATTTAGTTTCGGCCTGAAATGAAACCTGCTTGTTTGCTCCTCAGAAGAGGAGCCCTGGGAACATAAAGGATACTTCTGTTGACTGAGTTTCCTGTTACCTAATCCTGATGTTGCCCCCACCCTGTCTTGGGTTTTCCTCGAGTCACTTCAGGGCTGGGCTGCTCTCCCCAGAGAGCTGTGCATTTTAGACTTGATGTTGTGCAGATCCAAACTCACTGTGACTGTAACTGTAGAACCAGGGATTCAGGGGCTCTGGGATGAGTGTGATCTGAGCTGGGAGATCTGCACTAGCCAGGATATGCTGGTGCTGGTCCAGTCCAGCCTGCTGAGAGGTGGCTCATCAGCTTGAGTGTAGTATCCTGCTTGCTCACACATTGTGGGCTACTAGCTTGGGTCTCTACTAGCTCAGGCATCACCTCCCCAGGCTCTGTTTTGCTCCCTGAATTTCAGAATTGGATCTTGTGTTGATGGATGTTCTACTTGTCCAGCTGCCAAGTAGGAATTATTCCTCCTTCCAACTGCACTCTGCAAGCCAAGAGCTTGACCACATTAGCTGGGGAACCACTGCATTTCCTGCCAGTCTCTGAGAACAGCCTGGGGCATCTCATGCCTCAGATGGATGGGGTTCAGCTGTTGAGGGGAAGAGCCCTTCCAGAAAAGCTGCCTGTGAGCTGGGGCTGGATGGATGGAGGGGCTGGAGGGTTCACAGTTGGAAGTGCAGTGTCCAGGCGTTTCCGTTCCATGCTCCAGCCCAGCGGGGTGATGTGGGATCTGCTGAGGAGCTGCAGGGGGTGTGTGGGGTCGGATGACAAGGGGGAGGCTGTGGGGGTGTGCCACATCCAGAGAATGTGCCTCCAGCTGGGCCCACATCCATGGGAGCCCCTCTCCAAGGCACGCTCCCGCTGCAGGCTTCCACCATTGTGTGACCCAGCCCACGGGATATCCTGTCTGGGGGGAAAGAGCACAAGGAGGTCTGTGGAATGGAAGTGTCTGATGGACTGTGAGCCTGGAGAATCCTGCCAGAGCAGGAGCACAGGCCCTCAGTCAAAGCAAATACAGAGGGATAATGAGGAGAATGCAAATCTGAAAGCTCTGATAAATAAATGTCAAATTGGAGTAGTTCTCAGTTTGGGTCTGATTTGCCTGCTGGATGTACATTATGCTGCTTGCTTAAAGAGAAACTAATGTTTATTTTTGTCCTGCAGTGTGGATTTAGGGAGCAACTCCACAATCAGGCCAGCAATTAGGAGCATTTGGAATGCTCTGGCACTCTGCATGGTAGCTGTATAATAAGGTTCCTCTCTTTTTACGGCACAGATGGGTCCTGATGGTCATCATCTTTTTCTGGAAGGCGAGAAATCCTATGATTATGTGTCTTCCTCCTTTTTAGGTCAGCTATGAGATGCTGGGAAAAATCCCCATCCTAAAGACTCTTCGATCCAGGGAGAAGCAGACGGGCAAGGACGTTACTCTCCAAGATGAACATCCACACTTGGCAAACACCACCAAAGCAGCAGCACTGAACAAGGAGATGGCTGAAAATACACAACCACAGGCTGCTACAGGCTCAGCTCAAATGGGACAACACTATGTTGAAAGTGATCCTTTAAGTCCCAGATTAGAGGGATCTGGCACCATTACTACTGTGTATGTGGGGAACATACCTCCCAGCCTGAGAGTGAGCGAGCTGAAGTGTGCTCTGAGGGAATTCCATGTGACTCCTTTCAGATTGAATTGGCAGGGAGCACAGCACAGGGCTTTTCTTGATTACAAGGATCAAGTAACTGCAGAGAGAGCTGTAACCTCCTTGAAAGGCCTGAGCCTCGGAGGGAACACTCTGCGAGTGGAGCTGGCCAAGAGTCAGAGGAACAAAGGACAAGGAGAAATCAATAGTCAGAAATGAGAATTAATAGAGGAGGGGGAAAAAAAAAAAAAGGCATGCTTTCATTGTTTTGTGAGAAACCAACCTAAGTTTTCAAGGTTGTCCTCTGGCCTCTGCAGGCCAGACAACACAGTGCAAAGCCAGCTCTGTGAACAAATGAGGCCTCACTCCTGCACTTGTACATGCAGAGGGGGATTGTCCAGACAGGTGACACAGGAGCCACTTCTCCAAATGGCTCCTCACAAAGTATCCACATTTTCTGTGTCTTCATTTTTCATGGGCTGATTTGCTCTTTGGTGTGTGCATTTGTTAGGCCTGGATGACAAACCTGCCCTCTGGTAGCTCTGTACAAGCCACATGCAGCAAGGTGGTTACATTCATCTACAGTCATCTAAAGGTTGGACCTGGAAATTTATACTTTAAAAGCCAGCAGCAGGAAATCTGTCCTGAGGGTTACAATTCTATTTATTAAAAAATGGGGTTTACCTTGTGGGAGTTTTAAGTTTATTTTTTATAAAAACTGCCGAGGGGAGAGAGATTGTCCTTTTTATGGTTTTGAAGAATGGCTGTGGAAACACTGGCTCAGCCATGGAGTTCTGGTAAGAGCTGTTGAACATCAGGTAGGAGAGGTTGTAGCTCTTTCCTCAGCTTTTTGTTAACTTAGCCCTTGGTAAACCTTGTATTTCTTATTTCAGTGTGATAGAGCAAAGCAAAGACCAATTTTCTCTGCTTTTCCTGAAAACTCTTTTTGATGGATCAGATAATTATAAAAAAGCTGCTTTTCCTGATTCTCTCTCTTATAATGTGATGTGATTCCCTTGCCTCTGTGAAATTACATTAATAATAATTACTGGAGTGAGAATGAAAAGCAGACAGATCGTGGTCAAAAGTTGTCAGTGCCTAGTCTGGTGTGGAATTGTTTGGAAAATTGCTGGAGATAAAGCAAAGCCTGTTCCTCTGTGCCTTGGTCACCACCAGTGTGGTCTTCCTGCCCCCACAACGTCAGTGACAAGGGTTACTGGCAACTCCTCCTGGTCCAAGTGCTCCCAGGTACTATCCTGGACAGTAAAATTTGCAAACACATGGACACTGCCTTCCAGTGTAAGAGAAAATGATGATTTATTTGGTGTGGTTTTTATTATGATTTTTTTTCCTTTGGTTTCCTATTCCTGAAAAACAAGTTAAATTTTGGCCGAACCATCCTCTCTAAACAGAAGCACTTTTGCCAGTGATGCTGGGCACATGGTCAAAGTAAGCATCCAAATGGATATTTTTTTTAAAGTATGAGTTGGAAACATATTTTTTTTTAGCCAGAGAGCACTGTTAAGTGTATTTTAAGCACGTTATTATGCCTCAAGGGTCAGACATTTCATACAGTATCAAATAAAAAGTTCTCATCGTTATCATGTGCCTCTTTATGGAGGGGCTCAAGGAAAGCATTGGAGCTGCAGTACTGCTTCCAGCTCTGGGGTTCCAGCACAGTAAGGACATGGAGCTGTTGGAGCAAGTCCAGAGGAGGCACCACGATGATCAGTGAGATGGAGCATCTCTGCTGTGAGGAAAGGCTGAGAGAATTGGGATAGTTCAGCCTGGAAAAGAGAAGCTTCAGGGTGACCTGATTATGACCTTCCAAATGGAAGATAACTCCTGCTCCAGAGGGACAGGGACTATTTACAAGGGCCTAGAGTGACAGGACAAGGGGGAATGGCTTCAAACTAACAGAGACTAGGTTCAGATTAGATATTAGGGAGAAATTCTTCCCTGTGAGGGTGGTGTGGCCCTGGCACAGGTTGCCCAGAGAAGCTGTGGCTGCCCCATCCCTGGAAGTGTCCAAGGCCAGGTTGAATAGAGCTCTGAACAACCTGGTTTAGTGGAAGGTGTCTCTGCCCATGGCAGGGGATTGGAAGTGGATGATCTTTAAGGTCCCTTCCAACCCAAACCATTCTATGAGCTTCTTTTAAGGGCAACAAAAGAAAGGTTTCCAGAAAAAAATAAATTGTTCAGTACTCTGAAATGCTCTTTCTCCAGCTCAAAATGATTTCCAGTATCACTTAGTCTGAATTGAAACATCAGCACTGCAAAGCCCTCTCTGTCTCATTTCAGTGCCTGTGCATGTC
This sequence comes from Corapipo altera, assembly GCF_003945725.1. Classification (NCBI taxonomy): domain Eukaryota; kingdom Metazoa; phylum Chordata; class Aves; order Passeriformes; family Pipridae; genus Corapipo; species Corapipo altera. The sequence goes on along the minus strand of NW_020884894.1, from coordinate 5,977,772 downwards.
AAGGGGGAGAGTCAGGAGTTGTGTTACTGCTAAAACACACCCACCACATCAGGAAGCAGAGGAAGGAAAAGCAAAAAACTAATTAAGCATCACTGCCTGCCCCTTCCAAATGATGGCAAATTAAGTAATGTGATCATTGGATGTGCCTTTTCACTCTGTGAGGCTTCTTGCTTTGGTGAAGATGTCCAGGTGACCTTAGCAGTTAAAAGCCAGTTACTCTGCCAGTGTAAACTTCCAGCATCTCAAACTTCCCCTGTTGTGTTACAGATGGATCCAGTCTGTTCTGGTCAAATTTGTGGGAATTACATCCTCTCCCTTATTTCTCTTCTTAACATCTGTAGGTTCAGTGCAGATATGTTTATGTGCTTTGTAAATGTGTTAGGTTTGCTTGCTTTCCTTGTCAGCACTGGGTGCAGTCAGGGGCAGGTTTTGGACAAACATGTCTGGATGTTTTTCTGTTTGCTGTTGTGGTTCTGGGTGAGCCCCACAGGTGAGCAGTGCTGGGTCTGTGTCCAGAGGAACAGATCTGGTTCTTTTCCAGCCTGTCACTTTTTTCTGTCCTGTATTTTGAGGCCACATCTCACAGGACTTACCTAATACCCTGTTACTTTCCCAGTTGGCAGTTGAACCCCAAACCACACTATAGAAGAGATATTAACTAGACAGGTATGCAACAGGTTGGACATCAGGAAAAATTTCTTCATGGAAAGGGTGGTCAGGCATTGGAAGGAGCTGCCCAGGGAGGTGGTGGAGTCCCCATCCCTGGAGGTGTCCAAGGAATGACTGGATGTGGCACTCAGTGCTCTGGGCTGGGTGACAAGGTGGGGATCGGGCACAGGTTGGACTCAAGGGGCTGGGAGGGATTTTCCGACCTTTATGATTCTATGAACTCTATTTAGGCTCAGAGAGGAAAAATAATTACTCTAAGGTTAAGCTCATGCTTCATCATTAGCATTTTGAATGGAGTGGAATAATGATTCTGTGATGCTTTTACTTTTGATTCAGATTATTAGTAAATGTCAAGATCTTTCAGGCTTTGCCATCCTAAAGTCATTAAGTCCCATTCTGAAGTCAGTGCAGTTTCTGCCTGGGAGAGCCACGGAAGCAGTGGCAAGGATGGGGCTCTTCCTACTGTTTGTGCAGTTGCTCATTTTCAGCTAAAAGACATTGCAGTGCAGGACACCAAATTGCTATTTAATTAAATAGCACAAGAATGCCCAAGGCACAGGCCTACACAGCCTTCTGGTGTCTTCAGCTGTGTGATGTGGATTTCTTCTTGTGGGCTGACCCAAGTTCCTCCTTGAGGAAAGAGCAGATCCTGTAGAAAAAGTGAATGGGAACTCTGCATCTCTTAGATCTATTGTTCCAGGCTCTCTGCATGCTCAGGAAGGCATCAGTTAGGGACATCAGTCAGAAGGGACTCATGTTTAAGTCCACAAAACTCTGAAATGCAATAGAATTTATTGAATCCTTGGACTCTGATCTCATAATAAAACTCGAGGAACTGAAGCCTGCTTATGTTTTACTTTGGCCCGGACCAAGACTGTGCAAGATACCAACAATCAAACCATAAAGTCCGTGCCCTGAGGAATTGACTGTCTGAATTAACAGGCTTTAAAGATGAGAATATTAAGTCATCATTCTTTATTCTGTGCCTGCTGTAGCTGTGGCCCTGCTGTAGGGTGACCTTGGTTGTCAAGATCAATGTGCCTCATTCAGGTGGATACTGGCCCAGTTTTGCTGCTTAAGACTCGTGATAAAAATATCAACAGTGGCAAAAAAATGCCTGGATGCTGCAGAAAAGCCTGGAATGCTGGTGATAGATGTCTAGTCTGCTTCTAATAGGGAGTGGAGTGATCCCTAACACAGCCTTGGTTCAGCAGCAGCACAGCCTGCGTCTCACTGCTGTGTGATGAGAAGAAAAGTTCAGCAGTACAATGGGAAATACTTTCCTGAGCCAACTTTGTTCAGAAGCAATTAAAAACGAGCTCTCTCTATTCTCTGATGTCCTCGCCTGTCATGTGGTTCAGCACATTCTTTCCAGCTCCTTTCATGGCACAAACAAGTTGGGATGTTGCTGCTGCTGGAGCCCCTCGTTTGGAGGGTTCAGTGGGGGAAGATGCTGAGCGGTTCCAGGGGCTGGTCCTGGTGTGAGTGAGCCCAGCTCGGTTCTCCTGGAGCAGTGACCACCCGAGGTGTCACATCGTGGACTTGACCTTCCCAGGGCTATTCTGCCCTTCTTCTCGGAGAGGATGAGGAAGTAAAACAGTATGGGCTGAATGGAGCCTCTACCAGCTCCACCAGGCTGGAGGACATGGTCACTTTGGAGGGGATTTTCTTTTGTTGGATGATGTTAGTCACAGCGTGGTGTGTGGCACAGAGCAGAGAGGCAACATTGTGATCTGCTAACAATAAAAGCGAGGTGGCTCGTTGCCACTCAGCCCTGCAAACTGTACAGGCAGGAGGGTTTTCCTTCACACAGCTCTGTCCATGCATTTCCTGGAAGAGGGACAAGGCCACACAGCTTCAACCCACGAAGACAACAGCGAGTAAACAAGCTGTGTTGCTGTGTAGTCCTCTCTGAGTGACAAGAGTCAGAGACTGTTTGTGTCCATGGAGGGAAACAGGGAAAAATAATTTCACCATCAGGGTGGGAAGGGAATAGAGCCTTTCCTGAGTCACATCCAGGTCCCCATCAGCCCCTCCAGCATCTCCACATTGGTCCCTGATCCCCTCCAGGGCTGTAAGGGCAGAGGCTTTATCCCATTATCTGAGGACACCAATAAAATATGTCAGAAAAGGGATAGTTAAACACTGTCTTCAAGTCATGCCTCTTTTTAATGTGTTTTTTTATTTCATCATCTTCTACTGCTCCAAAGGGAGAAACAAATGGTTTTTAGGGGAATGTCTCCATTGAAAAATCTAGCACTGGGGCTGTGTTTTTCTCCACAGGGGCGAGGAGAGGGAGGAAAAGCATGTGCAGGGATTTCTCTCATTCCGGTTCCTCAGGAGGAACAGCCCCTTGCAGCACTTCTGTCTCTGGAGGAAACATCTGTGGCTGTGGCCAAGTTCCTCGGGCAAACACCCCTCAGTCAGGGGCAGGCTGTTGTGTACCAAATGCTTTTATTTCCTAGTTGCCATCTATTAAAGATTATCTCCCTGCAAGAAAAGTGCCCCATTTCCCATGTTTCCATGTGTAATGTCCGTGATGTCTGCTATAAACATCATGAAGCGTTTCCCTGCCCCTCCACTGACATAGGTAGAAAAGTCACTGCTTTTCATCTTTCAAAGCACTGCAGAAATGTTTAGGGTCGTGTATCCTGCCATTGTTCTGGGCTGGGCATCCCACTGAAGTCCCTGGGAGAAATGAGTTCAGGATATGGATCTATCTAGTCAATCTTTGCTGTGGCCCCAGAAACATCCACGTTTTACAGATGGGAAAGCAAGGACGGCGGAGATGGCTCCTGATAGCCTGGATGTGACTGGTAATTCCCACCACTTTGGAAAACAACAAGAAAACAGGTCAGAAACTCATCAGGAGCTCTCAAAAGAAAAAAAAAAAAAAAGAAAAAAAAAGAAAAACAACAGAGAAAACAAAAAACCCAACCAAACCCCATAGTGTGGTAGTTGTTTGGACTTGAATGTCCCAGTGGAGACCTTTGCCATCGTGGTCACTCTGCCTCCACACACCAGCCAGAGCTTCTGGGGAGCTTTTAATCCTGCAGGTTCTCCTGCTCCAGAGCTTTCCAGTCAAGGAACCCAGCACCTAACAGCCAACAAGGCCTCTCTCCAGGTCAGGGACAAGCCACAGCTCTTGCTCTGTGAGACAGGACACAAAACAGAAATGGAGATACTTTTCCCAAAACGTGCCACCTCCAGAGGTCTCACAATCCCACAGGGGTGTTGCTGTCCACCCATCCCACTCAGGAACATGTGGAGCTAAAGCAGGGTGATTTTCTCTCTTTGAGGAATAAAGCAAACATACAGGACTGTTAGATGGGATCAAAAAAAGGGCAGGGAAAGAAGTGAAACATTCATGAACTGAGGCAAAAGCTGCTACATTTCTAAGCATTACCGTATCCACTGCTGCCACTCCTTAGTATTTTTGAGTGCATAATTGTTCAGGCAAGAGTAATACTTATATTTTTCCAGAGGGATATTGTGTTTTCAGAGTGTTTCCAGGCACCTGCACTGCTCAGGCTCCAGAGTGCAGTGTTTCTATCTCTGAAGGAGGTGGTTGCTGGTCTGCAGTGGCTTTTCTTTACCACCACAGAGGAACACAATTGTTGCAGCAAGTTCTACTCCAAGTGAACTCTTAGTACTCTTAAGTCCCTACAAAACTTTCCAGGCCATGTCATCTTGCTTTCCCAGGTGTGTTTGCTTATTTTTTCAGTAATTAGCCTGAAGCTGAGCTGAGCCACAGAACTACACTTTCTGTGCCATTCTGGGTTTTTTAACTCCTGCTGCTTTAAATAAAGAAACATCTGTGCTCAGGCTCATGTTCACACCAGCATAAGAACTACTGAAGTCAAGTGGCACTGCCAGTGTCCCCACACCTCTTTCCATAATTAAACTGAGGTTGTTTGGCCTCTGGAATTGTTGTTTGCTCCCTGATGCTCGTGCCAGTGGCCTGCAGGCCTCTTGGGATCCCTCAGAGGACCTGTGAGAAGTGTCTGAGGAAAGGAACTCCATGGTTTTGACACAGTGATTCACCTCAGTGAAATTTCCCAAAGGACCTGCATCTCCCTTGCAAAAATTTAGCTCACTTTAAGATTGGAGTTGAAATATTTTTTAGAAGTTTGACGGATCAGAGCAACCCATGATTATAGAATCATGGAATGGATTGGGTTGGAAGGGATCTTAAAACTCATCTCATTCCACCACCTTCCACTAGACCAGGTTACTCCAAGCCCTGTCCAACCTGGCCTTGAACAATTCCAGGGATGGGGCAGCCACAGCTTCTCTGGGCAACCTGTGATAATGGGAATTGGTCTCAAAGAGCTTTTTATAAGCCTGTGCAAACAGATCTCCAACCAAGAAGTTCAGTAACAATAAGATTTATTCCTTCTGTTACCTTTCTTTATTTAGAAAATCATAGGATCATTTAGATTGGAAAAGACCTCCAAGATCATTGAGTCCAACCACTAATATTAATAATCTGATTTAATTTCTTACTGGACAAGATGAATTCTGACAGGGAAAGTTGCTTAAGAAAACAACAGAGCCACATGCCTTTCCTCACTTCTTGAGCCAATCTGATAATTGTTTCTATGAATAACATCAGCTCACAACCACAGAGCTGCTGGCACTTGGGGCATCTCCTGCTCCTCGGGGGGGTCCTTTAGCCAGCCCACCTGCATCAGGTGTTTTCTCCCTGAGGATGACTCCACATGGCAAAGATTTTTTTGGCAGAGATGTGAAATGCAAAGCCCACAGGAGTGTCCTAGTGCTGCCTTTTCCTGCACAGCGTCAGGCAGCAGTTACACTTGTAAATATGCTTGGGAACGGAACAAATGTTCAGGTGTGGTCACCCAGAAGCATTTCAGTGACACAGAAATCAAATTCCCCTCTGCAAAAGTGACAAGAACTGTTTCCCAGATACCCTGAGTACATAGGTCGCAAATTTCTTGGGTTTGAGGGAGAAATCAGGCACCTACTTTTTATGGATCTAAGCCTTTAACCTGCTAAGATCTTGGTACCAAACTCATCACCTGGTATTCCAAATACCCATTTAAGATTCCAGGTGTTTGTTCCCACCAGTTAAGTCTCCAAGGTACCGAGTTTTCTGCAGATCTGAATAACCAATCCCATCCAAGAGCATCATGTGCCAGGTGTCTGTATCCATGGGATAGTCCATTCTATCCCATGCCAAGTATCCCGATCTGTCTCACCTGGGTGTGGAACAGATCTGATCCACAAATATACCATAAAGGAGTTCCACCAGGTGTATTCAACAGCCAATACATCTGAAGATGAGATAAAGGGATATTCCCCTTCAGAGCTCCAGATGCCAAAAGGGAAAATTAAAACCGAACTAAATAAACTTTAAGAAGAGATTAAAATAATAAAAATACAAAAAAAATAAAAATACAATAATTAAAGAAAGAAAGCAAACTTTTAACACCCAGCCCGTGGAGAAAAGGTCCAAAACCGCCCGAACCGGCCGGGTTTTAATCCCAAATTTTGGGGAAACCCGCGGCCAGGCGGGAGCGGGGACGAGGTGCGGGCGGTGCCGGTTTGTTGCCGCCAGATGGTGCTGCCGCCAAGGGAACGGTGCGGCCCCCCCGGCCCGGGTACCCCGGGACCCCTCCAAAACCCACCCCGGGATCCCTCCAATGCCCCCTCTGGGCACCCCTCCAATCCTCCCGGGATCCCTCCAAACTCCCCTAAATGCCTCCAACCTCTGGAATCCCTCCAATTCCCCCGGATACTTTCAAATCCCCCTTCCCCAGGAGACCCCTCCATAACATTCCTACCCCCATGCTGCCTCCCAGAAAGGGCCTCAGATCGTGCCCATGGGCCCTCCCAAAATTGTGTCCCCCTCCAACAGCAGACCCAGCCCCACATCTCCTCTTCCAGGGGCTCTGCAGGGCATCTCCCTACCTTGGTATCCCTGCAGCATCCCACAATTCCCCAAGTCCTGCTCCCACAAAGGACCATGTGCCTTAGGGACATAAACACCCCTGGGGACACACGGGCAGGTGACAGAGGTAAACGTGGACTTCCAGCTCCATGGTGGCCTTGCAAGGATGGGGAGAAGCATCCTGGAAGGATCAGAGGGAAGTGCCTCACCATCAGGATCCCTACCATGGCAGGGCACGGCCCAGGGCACAGCACACCTGAGAGACCCCCATGTCCCCTGATCCAGGGGGACATCTGGAATCCAACCCAGCTGGAGACACCAGGTCCTGCTTCTCGTCATGCTCTGAAATGTCATCGCTGTAGAAAACTCCTGGGCCTGCACAGGGCACCCATGTTGAGAAACTATTTCCTACAGTAGAAATGCCAAAACCCCAAAGAAAACTGTGTTGTGTCACCTAGAGACTGGGATGTGGGCAACAAGGAGCAGGGAGCAGATCTCTGAGCTGAGCCACAGCACCTGAGCACAACCAGATCTGGGCTGTTACAGGAGCAAATACCACATTTCCGAGCAAGCCCGTGGCTCATCTCCTCTTACAGGGCTCCCACAGCCTCTCTGAGCAAGTTTATTCCTCCTCACCTCCTCCCAGAACCCAACTGCTCCTGGAGCTTGTACAAAGGCACCGCTTGTGGCAGCAGCTCGGGATTTGCCACCCCACGGGACAATATACACTGGGAAAAATCAAGCTGGTCTTGTGCAGATGAAGGGCTGGGGGCAGAAGCCTGTGAGGTTTCAGGCTCTGCTCCCTGATGTGGGTGTCTGAGATGGAGAGCTGCCTGTTTAGACTGCGCTCACTGGCTTGAGGAATATGTGGCGTCCATGGTATGTGGTGGTTCTGTTTTTCCAGGTTTGGAAAACGACGGGAGGGAGAAAAATGAATCATGTCAACCTTTGTTGGGGACCAGATATCAAACCTCTTTGAGCTGGGCCTGAGGCTTGCAAAGTGCCTCTCTGCCCCTTCCAACCTGGTATCAGCTCAATGTGCCAATGAGTGAGTCCAATATTAATCCAAAGGATGAAAATGAAGCTTAGGAGTGACAGTGAGATTTCAAGGAAAGAAGAACTGCTTGGCAGAGACTGAACTCCTAACCCTGGACCTTTATCTCAGCCACACCTAGTGCAGATATTTGCTTCAGGGGCAAAAACCCCTCTGTTTTTGGCTTGTATTTAAAAAGGATGGTAACATTGTGCTCACCTCCAACAGGGATGGGCAGCGATGGAGGGAGGGATCAACCCAGAAAGGTATAAAAACAGAGGAAACCAAGGAATACTGCAGGTAGATTACCAGTATCTTAAAGAGATCTAAAAAGAGATTTAAAAAACCCACCCAAACAACAACAACAACAAAAAGCCCCCAGCACCTTGAAACCCCACAACCCTTCTCAGAAAAACCCACAAAACAACAAAAAACCCCACTGTGAGAAAGGCCTCCACCAACTCTAATAAAGCTATTCCCGCCTGCCTTAATTAAAATAATATTTCAAATTTGTTGGTTGTTGTTCCAGAAAAAAAAAAACCCTTTGCTTTTAATCAAGTTGATTACACGGATCTGGGCTAATTAGTGCAGTTACTAAGTGTCCATATATAAAGACAGAAATACACAACCAAGTAATCAGATTAATTCGCCTGCATCTATTTTTCATATGCATTCATATCCATAGTATGAGCATTGATAGAGACATATTGGCCCACAAATTGAGGCACAAAAATTCCTGGATTCTGTAGTATCCACAATTAGACCAAACACTGCCAAATTTAGCAGGAAAATACCTATTTATCGCTGCCCAGAGCGGGACAGAGATGGTGCAGGAGTTAATCTGCTTGATTTTTATTCTTTTTATTCCTGTTTATTAATTTTTCATAATTTTCTTAAACTTTATTAACTTTTATTTCTTTTTCCCGCGGGGAAAACCCCGCGGGAAGTTTCAGTGCTCTCCCAGCCGCGACCGCTATTGTAGCCCTCGGAGATTCCACAGGGATGCGCGGCTTGGAAAATGCCCGTGTCCCCCTGGGACGGAGGAGGAGAGGCAAGGAGCCGCGGGCTCCATCCCTGCAGCCACACGCCTTGACTCCGAGTGAGAGGCAAAGAGCTGTCAAACACCGCCTTTCGCTTTCTTCTTGGAGGGGAAAAAATGAAATAATAATCAGAAGAATTAAAAGATAAAAATAAAAATCACCTCCGGTTTTCCTCCTTCGTTTCAATATCCTCATTTGAAATATTTCCGCGCGGGGAAATGAGTAACCGGGACTCCGCGGAAGCCGCAAAAAAGCCACAAAAAAGTCCTTTTTGAGTCTGCACCGAGACGGGGAATTATCGCCCGAAGGTTTGCGGGGCCGGGCCGGGCGCTGCGCGGCCCCTCCGCGCTCCGCGGACTCCTCAGATATAATTACGCCTGTTACACCGCATGCTCGTTTATTTGCTGCTCATACAATCGTGAAGCCCATGTACAAATAACATACATGTTTTATTTAGGTTTTTTTTTTTTCCTTTAGGGACAAAACGTACGCAAAAGGGCAGGGCGAAAAAAAAAAAAAAAACAAAAACAAAAAACAAACCCACATAATTACAATTTTATACAGTGCAGAAAGAATTAAAATAGGTGTCACGGAACTGTACAACGCCAGGGAGAAAAAAATAGAGAGGGAGAGGGAGGGGAATAATCCTTCATTATATATATATTTCTATAAAAACATATGGAGGATTGTCTTTACACAGAGACCACGATCGGTTTAAAATTTACAAAGGTTAACTAAAAAACAAAAATCTATATGGCAAATATTGCCAACAGAGATTCCCCGATTTAATACTGATCAACTGAGACTATTCGTGTCTCGATTATTAGCAACAACAACAAAAAAAAAAGTCGAATAAATAACAGGATGAGCATGGCTGTCTCTTTCCAAAGTGCCTTATTCTCTCTGCATAGGGTCTGATCCTGCAGTCTTTATGCAGGCAAAAACCACAAAATTAACAGCTTAAAAAAAAAATC
>NW_020884894.1:5856604-5968042 GCF_003945725.1 Corapipo altera | reverse complement strand
GAAGTGAGACGGGACCGAGGGGGTTTGGGGTCCTTTCCAGCGCCCCCAGCCCGATCCGAATCTGTTCCTCCCAGTCGGGCCGGTGGCATCGCTCAACACCAATTCCAAAACCGAATTTGTAATTTAATTTTTTTTTTTTTAAGAAGCATCAAAACCTCATTTGTCAAACCCTTCACCCAAACTCGCAGTCGGGGGTTTCGGGCGTGATGGGGGGGGAAGAGGGGGGGCTGCTTTTGCTTTCTTCTCAACCCGTCCCCAAGCAGAAGAAGGCAGAGACGGTCTGTGATCGCAGACCCGGCTGGGCCGGGTCCGGCCGATGCTCAGCTGCGGGTCAGGCTCAGCCCCAGGGCCGCACTCCCCGCCGCTTCCCCAGGGCTCCAGTCTTTTCCTCCTGCCCAAAACCAGTCTGCAGAGGACCCCCCCCTTCCACCGAGAAGGTCCTGGGGGGTGCTCAGCGCCCGGGTCAGGCCTTGCCGGCCCAGGAGGTGTTTTTTCCGCCCCGTATCACATAACGCACGGCTTGATGTCCTGGTATGTCACTTGTTGGTGGTAATAGGAGCCGCTGCCCGCCGAATGCATGGAAGAGGAGGCCATGGCGTTGAAAGAGAAGACGAATTCCTTTCTGTCACACATGCTCGGAGATTGGGAGTGATACCGCGGGATGCCTGCGGGACAGGGGGAAAGATGGTCAGCAGCCGCCGTCTGGGGTTGAAAAACAACCCCCAACAACCCAATCCCTCCGCACCCCCCAGTATGAGCGCGAAACCGGGGGTATTTTCGCATGCACGGGCACTATTTGGGCTCCGCGGGCGCGGGCAGGTGGGCAGGGGGGAATCCCGAGGCCCCACGACGGCGCTTCCCTGCCCGGCCCAAAGGCGCTGCGAGGAGAAGGGATTTCGGCTGGTTTTAGGGTTTATTTGACATTTAATATTTTTTTTCGCCCCGACTGCTTTTCCCATCGCCTCCGCCAGCGCGGAATACCCGCCGGGCGCGGAGAGGGGAAGCCCGTCCGTTCTCGGGGCTGGCGGCGGAGACCGGGAGGGGGGTCGGGGGTGAGAGGCCACGGGGAGCGGGGCTGTTCCTGCCGCTCCTTCCGCCACCTCGGCACGGAAAAGCGCCCCTGGAATTCGGGGTGCGCTGGGGATGGGGTGCCCTGCCCGGACCGCTCCCCATCGCCCGTTTGGGTGTTAATCGGAGTGTTTCGTTTTAAGGCCTCGGATGGGCCCGGTGGCTCCTCGGGGCAGATTCCAGCTCCGTTTTCCAGCGGCCTTGGGCGCGCTGAGCACCGGGAACATACCCGGGAGCGGTGGGTGCCCTTGGCGGGCGCTGCCCCGGCCCAACCCCGCTCGGGGCTCTGTCCAGGCTCCACCGCTCCGGCCCGGCCCGGTTGATGCTTTTCCTCTGCTTCGCTTGGTGATTTTGACCCGCTAATGCTCTGCTTCACACCCGTTCCTGTCAGGTACATCCCACTCCCCCGAAAGGCCCGGGGTGATGTGCAGAGCCCCCCAGATCTGCCCGATCACCCGGCCATGGCTCCCGGGGCTCCCCAGTGCCTGAGAGTCCCCCATCCACCCAATCCCGAGGTGAATTTGGGCCGCAGAGCGTAACCCAGAGCTGGCCTCGTCCTTCCCAAGGCCTCTTCCAGGCCAAAACACCATCTCCCTTCCAAGACTCGGGGCAAATTCTCCCCCAACAGCTCCATTGTGGGGTCAGGGATAAGGCTACAGGGCGCTGGGGACTCGGGGGATCTGGGCCACCGGCTTTGGCGTGGGAGGAGGGAGGCGATGGGCCTGGAAAATACGGCCCTGAGATGTGTGGAAAACACAGCTGATGGCGGGGGACGGAACGGATGGGACGGGGCGGGAGGGCACGGGTGGCGGACCCCCCGACGAGAACATCCCCCTTTTCTCCCTCCGGAGTCCTCCAAGTCCCAGTGGAGGTGGAAGAGCCCTCGGGCGCATACCCGGCCTCTCCTTCCCGGAGCTCCCCCCTGCCTGAACCCACCGGCCCTAGGCCCGGAGGCAAAGCAGCCGTCCAGGGGATCGGAGCCCCGGCCCGGGGGAGCGGAGCCCTGGCCCGGGGGAGCGGAGCCTCGGCCCAGTGGTTCCCGGCCCCGCGGCGGTGAAGAGCTCCGACGGCTGCCCGGTTGTCCCCAGGAAGGGAAGCGAGGAGTGAGGGCACAGCGGATCTCCCTCGGGAAGCTCATTAAAACTGCCCACGAAGCGAGATCCCCGCTCGGAGCAGCCCGGCCGGGATCCACGCATGGTCGGCAGTCCCCGGTCCCGGGCGTGTCCCACGCGTGTCCGCGCCTTACCTTGGAGGTCGGCGGTGTTGTGGCTGTTCTGGTGCAGGTAGGGCTGGTCGAGGGAGTGCGTGGAGAGGCTGGAGGAGAGCGGGTTGGCTGTGGGGTTGCAGGGCGAGAGAGGCTGCTGCTTGATGTAGGACGCGCCGGTGTTGAGGGCCGCCGAGGCGGTGGGTGCCCACGCCGAGGCCGAGCTGGAGTAAACCGAGTGCGGCTCCATCACGCCGCCGGCGGGGAGCAGCGGGGAGGCGGGCACGGAGCTGTCGTGGTGCGGGTATTCCCCTGCCGAGGAGCCGGTGCAGCCGCCCATGTAGGTGTGCCCACCGTTGGCAGGCAGGTGGGGCACGGAGTGTCCCGCCAGGCCCATTCCCTCCACGTTGCTGGACAAATGCCCGTTCATCATCCCCAAGCCCCCTTCGAGGGAGAGGCTGTTGGGGGGGCAGGAGAGCCCGCTGGCCGGGCTCTGGAAGCCGTAGCTGTCGGGGAGGTGGTTGAAGCTGAGCCCGTTCATCATGCTGTACATGGGCTTCAGCGCCTGGCATTTCCTCCGGAACCCGCGGGGCCGGCGGCGGAACGAGCCCTCCTCGAACATGAACTCGCTGGCCGGGTCGATGGTCCAGTAGTGGCCCTTGCCGGGGCGTCCCAGCCCTTTGGGCAGCTTGATGAAGCACTCGTTGAGCGAGAGGTTGTGGCGCACAGAGTTTTTCCAGCCCTGATAGGAGCCTCGGAAGAAAGGGAAGCGGCTCTGCAAGAACTGGTAGATCTCGCTGAGGGTCAGACGCTTGGAGGGAGAGCTCTGGATAGCCATGACGATGAGGGCGATGTAGGAATAAGGCGGTTTCTCCGGCCGCCGGATCCCCGCGTTGGTCTTCTTCGCCTTAGGGCCGGCGCTGCCCGGGGCTCCGCCGCTGCCCGGGGCGCTGCCGGCGGCCCCGCCGGTCCCCGCCGACGCGGTGTCCATGGCCGAGCTCTGCGGCTGCTTCTCAGCCACCGAGGACATGGGGCCGTAGCTGCTCTGCACCGGAGGAGGAGGGGGCTGAGAGGACAGAGCCTGCTGCGCTTCTGCAGTCATCTACGGCCAGGTCCGCGGCGGCCAGCCCCAGCCCCGGCCCTCCTCCGCCGCCCCCCCAGCGCCCCCCCAAAAGGCCACGCTGCTGGGGGCTCGCCGCCACTCACCCACCACCCTCCCTCCGGCCTCCTCCCGGCCCCCCGGCGGGGTTTTCTTTCCACCGGGAGACTTCACCCCTCCGCGGATAAACAAATGGAAGCGACGACACCCCCACCCCCCCTTTTCACTCCTCCTCCCACTTTATCCCTAAATCCGAGCGCGGCTGCAGAAGGCGAGCGAGAGGCGGAGGGTCGGGGGGTGGCCGCAGGGAGGCGGGATGGGTGGAAGCGATCTGAGCTGGGCTGCTGCGAGCCAGGAGCCGGCGGCCGCCGCCTCCGCCTGCCCCGCTCCCCTGGGCGGGCCGGGCTCCCGGGGCCGCCGCCGTCCCTCCGCCGGCTCTAGCTGGGCTGGCGCTGCCGGTGCTGCGCGGAGCTGCTTCCCATCGCCGTGGCTGTCGAGTCTGCCTCCGGCCCCGCCGCTCGCCTTCTACTTTATCTCTTTGCAGCGGCGTCTGCCGCTCCTTGACAGACGTAAGCGCGGAGCGGAGATCCCCGCCCCGGCCCGCTCCCCCCCGCCCTCCCGGGCGGCCCCTCCGCCGCCTCGTCCCGGCCCCCTCCGCTCCCGCTCCCCGCTGGCGGGCAGCTTTTAAAGAGCCCTTTCCACGCCGCCCTACCCCACTCGGGGGGGCCTGCGCGACGCCCCCCTGCCCGACGCGGGGGCACCGCGTGTGCGTGTGTGTTTTATGCCACGAGTGACCGCGACGCTGCGTGGGGCTCCTCCACCCCCTCCCTACCCGCCTTCCCACTGCTGAAAACCACGGGAAGGGCCCCACGCGGGCCGTGGAAGGGGCCGGGGCCCGCGGAGGTTCCGCGCGTGGCGTGGGGCAGCGGAGGCGCTGCCCGGCCGCCAGGTCCGCGCTGCGCGGAGCTTCACCCACTTCAAACCCCCTCTCCGTGAGCTCTTTTAAGCTCGGCGGGCCCGGGCAGGATGTTTATACTGCGCAATGTAAACACGGGCTCGGGGGTGCTTTAATAAAAAGAAATCGGCGAAAACTCCCGCTGCCTCGAGAAATGCCCTTTTCTGCCTCCGCCGCCGCTCCGAGGCCGGGAACGGGCTTCGGACCCCTCTCCTGCTCCGAGGCTGCTTTGGGGATGAGGGTGGGTTGTTTTGTTTTAGGTTGCTTTGGGGTTTTTTCGGGGAGCGTATATAAATCTGTGCCGGAGTTCCGCAGTTGAATGCCCGGAGCCTGATGCTCAGCTCCGGCGGTGCCACGGGCGCACACAGCGGGCGGGGGGAGGGAGAATAGACAGGCAGAGGGGTAGAGACCCCCTTTTCTCCCTCTCCTCCTCCCCAAAAAGCCTCCTTTCTGAGCATCGTGCCATCGGGAGAGCTGTCACTCGAGGTAAGTCGCTTGAAACCTTTGTCACCTTCTTGCGGACTGCGCGTGGAAAGCTGCGCTGCGGAGGTGTGGGATTGTGGGTGGGCACGGGGGAAGGAGCCTGGGCTTTCAGGGCTGCTGATGTGCTGGCTGCTGCAGCGAGCTCCCTTCCGCGACTGGGGAAAGGAAGAGAGAAAGGAAGGGGGAAAAAATACACCCCACCACAAACCACTTGCAGGCCTCGCCGTAGTGCTGTGGGTGCATCCTGCTGCACCCCCAGAAGAGAGAGAGGGGACACCCCCCTCCCCAAGCCCTCCTTCTACCAGAATCGCTTTTCAAGTTTTTAATGATAATTTAATGCCTTTTAAAGGAAAGATAGATACCGATCGGGTTTCCAAACTCCCTCCGCGTTATTGGCGAGCAGTTGTGAGCAGCCTCCGGGGCGCCTGTCACATCTGTGGTACAACCAAGAGGGATTTCACATGAGGGTTGTTGTTGGGTTTTTTTCCGTCTATCCTCCCTCTTCCCCTCCTTTGCCCCCTCTCCGCCAAAAAAAAAAAAAAGTCCTCCTGCAGAAAGCACCGACCCTCTCGTTCCCGGTGCGATGGGATGGGGACAGGCAAGGGAGAGCCCTGGGGAAAGCCCAGGCCGGGGGCAGGTAGCCAGGGAGGGGGTGGGGGAAGGTTGGGACAGTTATTTCTGGAGCTTTTCCCTTGAGGAGGAGGAAGAGGACGACGAGCAGCTCCGGCTGTCCGGGAAGGCGGCGGCCGCTGCTCCTCCCGCCCGGGACCGCCGGCGCGGAGCAGAACACGGAGCACAGCGACTGCTCGGGAAGGGGGACAATCACTAAAAAATATCGCTTTTCTGGGAAGCAATCACCTTCCCCGGCGTTTACAGCCCCGAGGCGGCTAGTGCAGAGTAACCACGCCGCTTCTGGCTGCATTGCTTTTTATTTTGTCCGTGGGAGAGCATCCCTGACCCTGAGCTTTGCTCCGCATCGAATGTCTCCCCCTGGATAGCGAAAGGGGTGTTTTTCTTTGTTTTATGTAATTCTGAGACTGAATCTCCACGATCTGTCCCCGAAACACCCTGGGATGGAGCTCGAAACACAACACTAGGAGCTCGTGGAAAAGCCACTTTCAAAACCGTCCCCAACGGCAGCGTTTCCACTAGGAAATAATATATCTCAGGGTGAAAAAAAACCCCCACATTCTCCGTGTAAATCAAACTATTTCCATTCAACGAAAATCAGTTCCTTCTCGAGTGCCCTTTCCCCCTCTCACAGTGTCTTTCAGGAATGTGAAGATTTTGTTTCCTATGTATTTATTAAAGCGAGCCAATGTTAAAAGAGGGAATATATAGCTCTGGGTCCTATAGGCCTCGTCGTGGGAATAGCAGAAAGGTTGGAGGGTTTTAACCGAAGCCTGTGAGTTGGGGAAAGGAGAATTTTGGGGGAGAAAAGCCGGGTGGTGGCTGGTGTGCGAGGAGGAGAATGGTGTGCGGAGGACCGGGATCCGCTTTTGGTGTCGTTTGCTGGTGGTTTGGGTGGGTGAAACGTGTCGTCCTCCAGTCCTCGACTGGGAGAGATGAAAAGAAAGGAGAAAAAGAAGAAATTACAAAAATTAAACCATCATCTGGCGCAATTAGCCTTTCTAATCCCGTTTGGATCCCGTTTTATCGGTCCCGCGAACACCCCCCGGCCCCGCTGCACTTCCCAACCGGCTGCTTCCCAAACCCGCTCCCCTTCCTTCCCCCTCCCCGAAACTCGGGCCGTGTTTTGTGTAAAAATAGACAAATCCGAGCTTTCTTCCTTTTCCTGCGCCGAAGGTATTTTTACTAGCTAATTGCTTAAGTGAAGTCAACTTTGCAAGCAGGCCGGGTGTAATCCGAGTATGGAAATGTATATAGGTGGTATTGTTAGAGGCGGGCTGGGTGCTGCTCCGAGAGGGGCCGGGGTGTTCCTGCGAGCCCGGACCACCCAGGGCGAGGGGAGTGACCGCCTTATGTCCCCCTCCCCGCTGCCCTGCTTTGCATTAACACCACCCGCAAGACCCCCCCCCCCCCTCCTTCTTCTCCAGCACCAGCCTGTTTCCCTCGGCTGGTTGGGGTTTTTTTCGGTCTCGTTCATCCCCGTGGCCGCCGGCCCCAAATCCGCGGCGAATCGATCCCTAAATGTTTATTTAAAGGCGAGGGGGTGCGTTCAAGCGAGGGGCTCGAGGCTGGGGAGAGGGGCGCTGGGGGCGAAGGTGGAAGCACCGAGGGAGAGGTTGTTTTTCGGGACACACACGCACCCCCAACCATTTTTTTGCGGGTCCATCACACGCGGCAGCGCTTTGCTCCACGCGTGTGCGAGTGCCCCGTCGTGGACGGGCCCTTTCCAGTGGCACACACAGCCCAGCCTCGGGCCCTCGCATCCCTGGAGGTAGAGCCCGGCCTCCAGGATCGAAGGGGACCTGGAGGAGATTTTGACAAAGCAGAAGCCGAAATTGGGAGCGGGTGCGCAGCTAAGCTGCCGAAGAGCCTCAGGCGGCTGCGGGGAGGTGCGGGCTGGCTGTCACCGCCGCGCCTCAGGCAGGAGTTCAGGCTTTGGTCAGAAAGGAAAAAAAAAAAAAAAAAGGAAAATCTTAATCCCCCCTTTTTGTCTCCCTTTTCCCCCCTCTGCCCGTCCCGAGACTCCCCCCTTCAAGCCCAGATTTTCCGTGACGTCCTTCGATGAAATATTGCAGCACAGGAATTTACAGCCTTCTTCAGAGCAGGATTTTTTTTTCTTTGGAGTTTTCTGGCAGGACCTAGTCCCTGCAATACAAATCGGTTCCAGCGATAATAAGCTCCGAGCGCTACCACTTCAGACACAATCGCTTCCCACAGAGATCTTCCAAATATCTCCGGGTATTTATATCCCTGCTCAGGGACGGATAGCTAGAATACTTTCCCGGGGGGGGATGCTTTGGACTGGCTGGGATTCAGACCCGAGGACCTGGGTACCGAGAGAAACAGCAGGGTTGAGCCGGAGAAGAGCTGGGACTCGGCGCGTGGTGCTCCCGGCCATCCTTCAGCGAACAAGTTCGCCCCTAAAGACAGCCCGAATTGTAAATCCAGGTGTAAATCCAGGTGTAAATCCAATCTGGCACTGCTGAGACATCCACGCTTTCTTGGACAAGTTTTCTTCCCTGGGGGCCCGGTGCTGGGGATGCTCCCAAAGCAAACAGGACCCTTGGGAAGGGATAACCCCTCTCCCAGCACCTTGACACAGCAGTGGCATCTAAACAAAACGAGTAGCCACTACCAGCTTTTCTAGCCCCATCGTGTTAGAGGTAAAATTGTGACAGCGGTTTCGGAGAACCATTTCGATCCGCTGAGCTTTTTTCGGATCGGGAACCACCTCCAGTCCCCGGCGACCGCCAATGTGAAAAGCCCGGCCGGGCCGAGTCGGGTCGGGGGGTCCCCACCAAAAGGGGAGAACAAGAGGCTTCCTCGGGGCTCAGTCTTATTTCCAGACTTACGAAACTTTTCTTTTTCGTTGTTTTCTTTCCAACTTTAGACCAAAACCCCATCGAAATCGCATCAATGTGCCCATGATAGTGGAGGGGGGAATTTTTAGCATCGAGCAGACAAGGGCCATCAGCCCCCGGTTTCAGGGTATCACACAAAATCCTTCTGCACGGAGAGGTGGGAGAAGTTAAAACGGAATATCCCACATAAAGGAGGAGCAGGTTATTTTCTTCCACGTCTACTAAAAGCCTCGGGGACCGTATATACGGGATAAATAATAGGAAAGGTGGTGGCAACGTCTGCTCCTAAATGTCTCGGGGAGATGCGGAAAACAAACCCAGAGGGTTTTGGGAAGGATCCGGCCTCCTTGTTCCAGGGGACAGCACCCCGGGGTGCGGTGGGTACACTGGGACTGAGAGGAAAACCCCCGGGGGAGATTGGGGGGACTCACGCGGTCTCCGTGACCCTGCAGAGCCCCGGGGTGCAGATCCGGGGGGATTCCTTGGAGGAAGAAAGGACCTCCTACAGCACCGTCCCACCCGGGACCACCGAGGCAGGAGCATCAGTGGGCCCTGGGAGAAGAGGGAGTGTCAGCACCCGGGAGCTCCCCAGGGAAAATATCCCTGGGATTCCCAACATCCACATCAGCCCCTACCCCCTTCTGCCTTGTCACCTGCTGAGCAGGGGGCTGAGGAGGTAGAGCCTTCCACGCAGGACACAGCGGTCCGTCGTGGGGAGGGATGTGGCAAGAGAAGCGGCTGTCAGAGAAGGATGCTGAGGGCGAGGGTGCTCAGGGACCGTGACCTGCCAGGAGGTCCCGCCCTGCCCGGGTACCTGACCGGGGGAGCAAAATCCCCAGCGGATCTCGGTGAGAATGTCCCTGGTGCAGAAGATGGGCTTTGACCCTCTTATCTCTGCCCACGGAGCTCCCACGCTGCCTCGGGACAGAGCAGGTTCCTCCGCTTGCAAAAGCAACTTTTTGTGGAAGGAACCTCGGAGTATCCCTCTGGGAGAAGCAAAAACCCACCACCCGTGGGCCGTTTCCCCAAGGAGAGGGTCTGGGCTGCAGAACGGCCTTGTAGCCTCCATTTTTTTAACCTTCTTTCAATATTAAATCCCGCATGTAAACTCCATGCCTCCCTTTCCCGACCCAAAGTGGGGGTTCGGGACACATGTTCACAGACAACGTGAGAAATCCCCGCTCTAAACAACTGCTGTTGCTCTCTCCCTGCTCCCCGCTTAGCAAAGACCTGGGGATGGTTTTCCTTGGAAACTTTCCCGACAAAAACTGTTTTCCGTCTCTAAAACTCCCAACTAATGATGGAGTGCACCAGCGGGCTCTGGAGCCACACTACAAAGTGCTGCAGATTCGTGACTCCCTTTACTTTGCAGTTGCCAGAGCAGAGAGTTAAAATACACCCAAAATTCGTAAAACGACTTTCCCACCTCCTTATAACAGGTGCCCAGGTTTGCACAACCGGTTCCCAGTTAAACATTAAAAGTGATTTGGGGGGGCTTTAAAGAATGTTCTACAGGGAACAAAATTCTCGGTTGGCATTCCCGGGAAACATGCACAGTGAATACTTGAAATACCCGACCCAAGGTGGGAAGACTTTCCACAGCATGAGTTGTTATGACTCGAAATTGAACAATTTCTGTTGCAAAGAGGTTGTTGGGTTTTTTTGGGGTTTTTTGTTGGTGTTTTGTTGTTTTTTTTTTCCGTGAGAATCAGCCTGATAGCAGGAATCGAACGGGTATATCCCTGCGCTTCTGGGGTTCTTGGAGAAAGGGACGTGCGCGTGTGAAAGTCAGAGAGGAATAGGGAACAGTTCTGGGAAAAAAAAGCCCAAACAAAGCAAAACAAAAAAAAAATCCCAAACAAACCTCCAGACCAAGAAAAAATTGCACCAAAACAAAACACCAAAGCTGGCGTGGAACTCACGAAAAATTCGAATAATGACCCCAGAAATGGTTTTGCTTTTCCTGTTCTCAGAATCGCTTCGAAAATTATAAAACGTCCAGAGCGTTTTGTGCAGCCCCCTCAGATCAGAGTTCCTAATCTCCCTCAAATTCAAGTTTTTAAAATA
The DNA here is from genome assembly GCF_003945725.1 of Corapipo altera. NCBI lineage: Eukaryota > Metazoa > Chordata > Aves > Passeriformes > Pipridae > Corapipo > Corapipo altera. The sequence continues at coordinate 5,957,675 of NW_020884894.1, read as the reverse complement.
TACCAAATGATTTTGCATTGTAATTCCTGAAAATCGGTGAATGAGGGAATTTTTGCCCGGCTGCCGGCGCGCTGGGAGTAAATCCCTTTCTCCCGCAGATTTTGCGGGTACCTGCGCAGAAAGATGCTGCCCGAGGGCTTAGGTTGCAGCATAAGATCTTTTCCCTCTACGATTATTCGTTTCTCCCCTGGAAACGATCGAATTTGAACACTTGGCTCAAAGCACCGCGGGATGAAGGAATTTTCCCCCAGCCGCAGCCGCGGGATTTCTGCGGGGATGGAGCCGGCGGAGCTCCCGGTGCCCGGGGCACAGACAGCCCCAGGACACCCGTGTCCCCCATCCCCAGGCGTGGGGACATCGGACCACGGTGCTGAGCCTTTAAACAGTATCGAAATGTGCCTGCGCAGCCCTGGGTGGGAGCGGGTCCGACTCGCGGGGGTCTCCGAACCCTCCCGACTGAGCTTAAACGGCTGCGGTGGAGCCAAACACAGCCGGGCTGGGGAATTTGCGCTGGCACTGCAGGAAAGGGCTTTTTCTTTACATCGGGAAGAGGTTTTGAAGCAGAGCTGGAGCAGAGCCCTGTTTCGGGTTTGCCCCGCAGTCCCAGAAAAGGAAAACAGAAGTGCCTCCAAATACTGCAGTGAATAAATGGGTATGGGGAGGGATTGTTCTGGAGTGAGAGAGGAGAGAAAACAGGAGAGTAAGGGAGAACAGACAAAATGGACAGAAGGACACACATTAAGATAGAAAGATGAAGAAAAAAGACAAAGAAAGAGAGAGAGAAAGAAAATAAGGTATTTATTTTAAAAGAAAGAAAAATATTTTTTTTAAAGTAGAAAATTATACAAAGAACAAGAACTGGAAAGAGAATACAAGAAAGAGAGAAACAAAGAGAAAGGAGAGAGAAAAAGAAAAGACAGAAATGAAGAGCAGAGAGCGAGAAAGAGAGAAAGGCTGAAAGAAAACAGAGAAATAAGGAAACGGAGAAGCAAGAGAAAGAGAGAAACAAAGGGTAAGAGAGAGAAAGAGAGAAAGAAAGAAAGAAAGAAAGAAAGAAAGAAAGAAAGAAAGAAAGAGAGAAAGAAAGAAAGAAAAAGAAATTAAGGGAAAAGGGAGAAAGAAAAAAAAGAAGGAAAGGACAAAAAAAAGACAGAAAGAGAAGGAAAGGACAAGAGAAAGACAGAAAGAGAAGAGAGAAAGAAAGAAAATGAAAGGAAGGAAGGACTCAAAGAGAGAGAAAGGAAGGGGGAAAAAAAAGAAAAAAGAAAAAAAAAAGAAAAAAGAAAGATTAAAAGAGCAAGAGAAAAGTGAAAAAGAAAGAAGTGAGAGACAGAAAAGGGGAGAATGGAGAAAAAGCACAAAAGCCAAAACCCCAAAGCAAGCAAGGCAGAGGGTACAGAGAGGGAAATCATTTTCTTGGGAAACCGATAACAAGACATAGACAATATTTTTTTTTCCCCCTGGAAAACAGGGGGGAGCTGGAGGGAAAGACTCCCGCGGGCAGAACAGTCCGGCCCGGTCGGGGCCCAGTCCCGGCCCCGCTGCCGACCCCGCTGCCGTTATCCGTGTCCGGGCCCCGCGGAACAGAGGGATGGAGGGAAAACACCCCGGGATTGGGTCTGTGTGCTGGGTAATTGTGTTCGCTAATTCCTTCTTTCCCCGATATTGTCCCGGGGCAGGGACAGGAGCGAGAACACAGGTTTACCACCGGTTTCCCCGTGGGTTTTCCGCGCACTCCGCACCCGGTAAACCCGGTTTAATCCCCGCGGAGAGGGCGGCGCGCCCGGTCCGCGCTCCCTCCGCCGGCTCCGTAGGTGGCCGTGTATATTTTGGTTGAAGTAGTGTTTATGTTAATGAAAAAGGCTGAGATTACAAACAGACCACTGAATGCCCGGGGTGTTGCTGCCGGATTGGTCTAAGCTGTGTACTTTAAACCTAATCAGTTTTGGGGAGCAAATATGATTTTAAAAATGATGTGGAATGATTATTTTTAACAGAAAGACGTTTGGAGTTTTTGGGGGGCCCCGGGCCGCCCCTTCCCACTGGTTTCCCGGCGTAGTAGGCAGGGATGGAGGGGGGTTGCAGTGAAAAAATCTCCAAAAATTAGTCATAAATCCAACGAAAACGAGGCATGGGCTCCTGGACGAGGGCAGGGGAAGTGGGGGCTCGCCTCGCCCTCCCTGAGTCCACCTCGACCCCGCAGAGGGTTTCCCAGTAGCAAATGGATGCATGGTCCCCAAAACCTCGGCTGCTGGGGACATTGTGCTCAGGGGTTTGTCCTTGCCGGGTGAAGATTCAAATTCAGCCCCCAAAACCCCCGTTAATTTACCCATTTAGGATGGTTATACATACATACATATATATATACATACATACAAAATTCAAGTCCTTTACAATGCAACTAAGAGAGAATCAATTAATTAATTTACAAAAAAAAAAAAATAAATAAAACACAGGGAGGTTTTAATTTTTTTTTTTTCCTGGGGGAAGCAGTAATCATCTTTCTGTTACTTTGATTTCAGAATCTGGCTTTGGGGTCAACCTCCTCCTTGTTTTCTTAACAAAACCCCTCTCTCCAAAATTGTTCTGGACCCCCCAGCTGCTTCTATCCCCATCTGCATTTGAAAGTTTAAACAGTCGATCGTTTAAAAAATCAGATTTTTACAGGTTTTTTCCCCCGACTCGATAATTTCCCAGAATGGACGAATCCCCTTTGGGTCCAAGGGGAAGGTTTTTCCACCCCCACCCCCCCAGGAGCTCTGGGAGCAAACGTGCGTTTAGCATTTGGCATCTCACTCCTTTTCAACACTTTCCTTTTTGGGCAAAAGCTCTCAGCGGAGGAGCCTCTCCGGCAGAGCCAGGCAGACCTGGAGAATTTGGACTCTCAGATGCTTTACTACTGTTATGATTCCTCATTGACTAAAGCACAAAGAAAATCAGAGAGGAAACAAGTCGCCATTGAAAAGGGATGGAAACAGAATTTGGGGCGAGTGAGACTTTAGCAGGGAAGGGATTCAAGAAAACAAGGGGGAAAAGGGAAAATGAGAAAACCCTACCCAAAATTTTCCCCATGCAATGGCTGTGCTGCACTAGAGATTCAGGGGAGAATTCCCCCTGAGTTTTTGGAGGCAGAGGAGTGCTCCAAAACCAGCTTTTGTTCCCTTAAAATATCTTTAGGGTGTCAAACCATCTCCCTGAGAAAATGAAGATTCACAGCATGGGGCTTAGTGCGACCGTAGAGGAGTTTCTGTGTTCTCTCCTCGCATCTGAAACGAGCCTTTATTCCGTGATGAGGTTTTATTCCTCTTTCCTTTTTTTTTTTTTTTCTTTTTTTTTGGTCGGGAGGAGGTGGGGAGCATTGTTTTTTCTCCGTGGCATTAAACGATTTTGTAGGAGGGATTACCAGGGGAAAAAAAAAAAAAAAAAACAACAACCAAAAAACCCAAACCCAGTAGAGCAGGCAGCTTTGGAGAAAACGTCACCCAAATAACCCCGTGCTGTCAGAGGCAGGTAGGCCCTGCAGAGGTGTCGGGGGTGGGGGGCAGCAGGGCAGGGGGTTCTGGGGGCTCTCAGACATGTGGACCCTCGGTGGTGCCTGCCCTGCAGCAGGGACAGCTCTGTGCTGGCCGCCGTGGGCAGTCCCAGCGTGGGGACCAGCTAAAGGACGGGCACACGGGGCTGTCCCCTGCCCTGACACACACCCGTGTGCGCACACACACACTCACAGGCCCCCTCACGGACACCCTCCCCTCCCGTAACCCCCACATCCGACCGCGCTGCTCTCTGGCAGCACTAATGATGCCGCGGACCGGCCCTGCGGTGTGAGGCAAGAGCAGATGAAAGTGATGTCACATTAATGTCAGCTCACAACTCGAGCCCACACAGCCTTGATTGCTCTTATTAATCTTGCCAATTTGTCTGTCAGCACTTGGCTAATCCCTAAATAGCCTCCCAACAGGTGCTTTATGCTTCCGCCACATCCCTGCTCCCCGGCACCCCCCGGGAGCCCCGCGAGCCCTCCCCGGTGACACCGGCTCTCTCCTGTCCATCTGGGACCGGCTCTTTTCCCCCGGGAGGGCTGCAGGGAAGAGAGGCGACTTTGCAGATGTTGTTTAGTCTGTCCAAAGAGGGGTCGGAGTTTGGGGCTTCCCAAAAGGAAGAGATGACCAGGGTGTGGGGAGAGAGGGGATGCTGGAGAAACTCGGGGGTTGTGGAGGGGAATTACCTGGGGGTAAACAAACCCCTCTGCATGGTTTGCTCCAACATCAGAATTAGAAAACACATTCATAGCACAGCTATCTCAGAACAGTCAGATGTGTTGCTCTTATTTGTTGGGGGTTTGTTGGTTTCATGGAGAGGTGAGAGAGGATTAAAACTAAAGGTCCAAGCTGAAGCTGCAGTGGAAAAACCACCTTAAGCAGTTTTATCATATAATCATAAAACAGTTTTAAAGCTCAGCTCCTTCCAACTCCCTGCCGTGGGCAGGGACCCATTCCACTAGACCAGGTTGCTGCTTATCCCACAGTTAAGCTGAGAGTTGAGTTTTCCTTTATTATGTTATCAGAAAATCCAGTGACTTATTATACTGTGTGCCATAAAGTACCAGCCATGGCAATTCTTTAGTAAAAGACTAAAATTATTGTGTTGCAAGGCTTGATCTTCCTAAGGTTGTTATTTAGCACAGCGATCTTAGATCACAAAACGCAGATTCTGTGTTTAAAACTGTTAACTGCTAAACCAAATTAACTGCTAAACCCTTTTAATTGCTAAAGCATAGTCCGGGGTGCTTTCTTTTCCATGCATTAAGAGAAAAAAAATACTTATTTCTATTTGGAAACTCTGCTGCTTGAACTGTTTTGTACACAGGTCACAAACCCTGTGCTTTGCAATGTGCTCCCCCTGTGATTCACCTGAGGGATGCTCTGCTCTGGAGGAAGAGCTGCCAAACCTGGCTTCATGAAGTAGGTTCCTATTTTTCATCCAAAGTTGGCTGGGGCTATTTCCAGTACAGCAGGAAGGAAGAGCTTTCAGGAACATCTTCAACCATTTCTCCAAAGTGGTCCAGGTCACCAAGGGAAGCATATTCACTAAAAGAGCTCAGGGCTGTTCATTGTTAACCCTTCAGATCAGATCCTAAAAGCTCTTAAAAACACCATTCACAACTGAAAGCTGTTTCACTCCATCCTGACCTGGATTTATTATCAGGAGACAGATAGATCTTTTTTTCCCCTTTTTTCTCTTTTTTTTTCTTCCCAAGCCATTTATTTCATCCAATAAGTCGATCCATCACCGTGTTCTGGAACCGACCTACGATCCAAGGATATTCTTAGACATACAGCATGTCAGGAAACGGCCAGCAGCCCCGTGTGATGCAAATATTTGGACGACAGAGAGGTAGGAAGGATTGTCCAAATGTTTACTAAAGGCTGTTGATAGTCTAAGGATTTATAACTGGTGGATAATGTCTGCCCCCACACAGCTCCTTTAGCAGGTGCATCCAGTTTCAACATGACACATGGTATGTGTGTTCTCTGGGAAAGGGGATGCAGGAGAAAGCCAGTTTCACAGGTCTCAGCTCCTTTTTTTCCAGCTGCTCACTGGTTTGGAGCCCATGGAGCAGCAAGACGGGAGCGCAGGATCCACTCCAAGGATGTGTGCCCTGGAGAGCAATTCAAACCATTGCTAACATTTAAAACCAAAACACAAGGATCCAGCATGTTTCATTGGAATTTCCTAAGTGAAACCAATGCTCTGAACTATTTAGGCCCATCAAAATATTCCCTGTCACACTCCTTCAACTCCTTCAGTGCTGCGGTGCAGGAAATTCATGACATTGTTCCAGTTATTGTTCTTGGCATTTCACTTCCTAATTTCCACCGCTGGGATTTGAGCTCTCCTGTCTCACAGCAAGCCCTAATTGCTGCTGTGGGCACATCAGAAGTGCTGGCAGACCAGTTTTAACCATTTTGGTGTTCAAAGAACTACAGCTTTTCAGAGCCCACTGTAAATGCCCTGAACCTGTTGCCAGATGGCCTCTACTCTGTCCTTCCAAGAAAAGAGGAGTGTACATCCAGTAAACTCCAGACCGATGGACTAGAGATGGAAATATAGTTAGGAGAAGATCTAGTACTTGGCCAAAGCCAGCTCTGGTGCTTTGATACCCCTTCTGTAACCTACTGTCCCAATGTTGCTGCCTCACGATCCAGAAAGACCTCACAAGGCTCCAGCCCAACCTTCTGCTCAAAGCAGGGCCATCCCCAGCTCTAGGCAGGGTCAGCCATGGCTTTGTTTAGCTGAGCCTTGAAAACCTCCAAGGACAGAGTCCAACAACCATGAATATTGACACCCCAGGTAGCAGAGGAGCTGTCAGTGCCCTCGTGTCCATCCAGCCAGGTTGGGAACCTCTGCCATCAGAGCAGCAGCTGCTTTGGCCATGAGCATTCCCGCTACCATGTTATTGGAAACAGTGTCCTACAAAACAGCCAAAATCAGCAGAGTTGAGTCACTCAAGTCTGGTAATGTCCTTCCCCTCCACTGTTTTGCAAGGTTTGGTGACGTTAGGAACATGAACTCATGCATTTCGCGTGCCTCAGACGCCCAGACAACGAGCTTTTCTTAGTAACGAGCAGCAATTGTATTTGCTGCAGAAAAGCCTTTAATTCATCACAGCCCTGCACGAGGAGAGTTTACCGAATGCTCAGATGGGGAATACAATGGCTCTATTGTTTTTCCAAGGGAAGATTTCTTCGTTTCAGGCTCTTGCGTAAACTGTATGTTTTCTATTTGTTACCTGACTCATTCCAATAACCTCCCTGAGATAGGGGTAAGACCATTTGAAAGAACTAAAGAAACTGTCACAGGCTGAGGACCAGATTATTAGTGTTACCTCTTTTGGTTTGTTTAAGAAACTAAGAAGAGAACTTGGTGTCCTTCTAGGGGGAAGAAGTTGTGTAATAGAATATATGGGGGAAAAAAAAGAAGTAAGTGCTCAAATTCCAAAGTCATCTGTTGTACTCCATGAAGTTTTTTTATATATTGGAAGAATTCAGTCCTGTGTTTGATGTCACATTCTCAGTGTGACCTTAGACGTGGAGTCATAACTCAGACTAATCTGGGTTCCTCTCGCCTTGAACGTATTTTGCAATAGTTACCAGTGTTGGTAAGTGCTGGTAACAGTCCAACAGTCCACCAGTGCTGGAAATGTGTTTCCTAAGCAAGGATCTGGAGCTATCAGCTGGATCCAAGACAGAAGGCTGCAAGGAAAACCCAGTTACATCTGGCAAAGTGGCTGGTTCGTAGCTGGAACCAACATTGCCAGTGTAGAGAGAATTAAGGGTTTCATGCTGGTCATGCCGTGTTTGTGCATCCATATCTTCAGGTTTTCTTGGCTCTAAGCCTTGGGATTATACTCACACTCCAGTGGGAATATGCTGTGGGACTCGAAGAGTCTTCATGCAGGTCTTCCTCCATGGAGACTGGACAGGGGGATTGCACATCTGTGTGCTCTCCACTTTCCCCAGATTCAGACCCTGCTCAGTGTGTGCAGCGTGGTGGGAATGTCAGGGATCAGGTGAAGAAAAAGTCAGGATGGGATGGTGGGGACATGCACATCAACCTCTCACTAAACTGTCCCATGAAATTCTCCCTGGAGAAAGAATTCAAACCTTGTGTTATCTTTCCATACTGCTGGATCACTGGGTTGGGAACTCATTCTCTCTTTTCCAGCCAGGTGAGGGACATCAGTCCATTTTTTAAGCCCTGAACCTCCATCAACCCTGAAATGTAAGCATCTCACAGGGGTTCTTCTCACCTGGAAACACTGCTGCTCAATGTCTCACCTTTGCTACTGAAGTCCAACTGGGAGAAGGTTGCAAAAGCAGCAGGATTTGGGCCAGGGGTAACCAAAGCAGAACTAAATGAGTTCAGTACATCCTGGTGCATTTCAGTGTGTTTGGGCTTGGAGGGTATGAGGTCCAAACCAGCATGGTGCTTTTAGCTCTTTACAATTAGATGGGGTTTTTTTAAAGCAAACCATTGCCAACAGATGGAAAGGTTTTTATTCTACAGGATTTTCCCTGCCTCATCTGCCAGGGAACATGCAGGACTCGACTCTGCTTCCTGGGAGTAAATCACAGTGTGGGGCTGCCTTATCTTAACCAGAGCCCCCGTACAGGAATGTTACACTGTCCTGCACTCAGGCCACCCACCCCTGATCCCAGGCATCAGTTTCTGCTCCACACCCAAGCTCTGACCCTTCAGAGACATATTTCTGCGAGGTCAGGAGGTTGAGTGGTAAAAGGGGAGTGGGGAATAGCAGAGAGGCGGTTGAGGCTGGCTCTGCAACGAGACTTCAGGGGAATGTTTACACTGACCATTAAGTGCAGATTTGAGTGTGTTCCCCTCTCCAGATTTGCTGCAAATATGCATCAGGTACAGAGACAGTGCCAGCTTTGAAATCTTGTGGATGAGGGTGGCCCACGCACCTTTGTTCCCTGGTTGCTCAACTTGGTCCACAAGGACCAAGGAAGGGTTGGTTGGGTGTGGCAGGAAACCTTGCCAGACATCGTCTTATCCCTGGTTCCTTCCCAGGACAACAAGGGTGCTTTTAGCATGAGCAGAGATGCTGTGGTACAGCCAAAGGGAAGTATAAGCAAGCAGAAAAGTCATATGGCAGAGGGACACATGGGAGAAGGGGAGAAACAGCTCTGTCAGGTGGAAGTAAATGGGTGTCCATCTGAAATGGATGGAGAAAGAGCACTATGTATTGATTTCATCCATCACAGGACATTTCTTTCCATGTCACGCTGGGGTAATTCAACACCTGCCAGCCTGTCAGCAGAAAGGATTACAGAAAATACCCCTGCACTGGACAGTGAGGGGCCATTGTGTACATATCAGTGAAGCATTCCCCCCATGTGGAAACACTGTTCTTTGGGATCAGCAAAAAATGATTTCATGTGAAGTTTCTCTGTGAAATTTCTGTTGCATTTGGCTGGAAGGGCCAACTAACTGGCTTCATCCAAGAAATAGTTGTGGAAGGGGTCACTGAGTGAGGTCTGACTGTCCATCAGGAGGAGGGAGGGTCTGTTTCTACATGTATCATACCATTTCCCAGGGCATCTTTCAATAAAGAGAGGGAAAGGAAGGAAAAAGAGAATGCTCCAAGAAAAATTCTGATTTTGTCAAATTGCTGAATTGAAACCAGGTTACTCTTTTATTGCACAGCCACTTGTGTCTAAAACCTTCTTGAATACAGAGAAAAACATAATTTGCTTTTCTCAAAAAGAATCTAATCCATTGCCCTGCAGAATAAGGTTTCAGGGTCCAATATAAAGGGTTGCACCTTGAATTCTTCCTTAACTACTCATTACATAAGTTATTCCAACTCCTACTAAGCCTTTGGAGCGAGTGGCTCATTTTCAGAGCTGAATTACTAAGCCTGAAGCCTGGGAAGCCGCTCTTGCCCATCATCCAGCCCAGCTGCTCCTCCCTGCCATCCTGTCCCTGTCCCACTGAAGAGCCTCAGGGCTGAGCCACCCACTGCAGCATCCCTGAATCCAATTCCCATTCCGGCCTTCCCTTTGCTCCGTGGCAGAGGATAGGAGTCTCCCTCCCTCCCTCCCTCTCTCTCCGTGCAGCTGCTCAGTTCTGCGAGGGAAAGGCTCCCAGATGTGCTGAGGAGGGAGCAGGCAGAGTCCTGAATTCCACTCTGTGCCGTGTGGACTCTTTGTATATTTTGTTTAGAGGAGAAAATATGTAGAGTCCTTGGGGAAGGGCTGGGGAGCAGGCACGTCCCTGTGAGCACAGGAACCACAGGGCCAGGAGGTCCTGCAAGTCATTTGCCCTTGGTTTGTCTTTGCCTGCGAGATGGACCAGCAGCTGCTGGGCAGCTCTGGGCATCACTGGCACCTGAAGTCCATCTGCATCACACAACAGGTCCCTAAACCCTTTCCTGGAGATGGCTCAAAGCTACCAGATCCTTTGAGAAAACTTACTTTACTTACTCAAAAAGCCAGTAACACCTAAACACCCACATTTGGTATTTCTGGCTCATAAATTATGTGCTGCACCAGATCAATAAATATTCACACACTCCTAAGCCTTTTACATTGCATTTTGAGTGCATTTAGCTGTGGTACTTGGTAGCTACTTGGTTATTGCGTGATACAGTACGTTTATGAAGTGTTGGCCTTCATTTAGTTAATCCCTTCACTGATGTGTAACACAAAAATGGTATGAAACTAATTGTTCCCATGGAAACAGGAACCCAGCAAATGATTTCATATCACAGCTTGGCAAAGGAAAAAGAAGAAACTTCTGTAATTGTTCCCATTAACCAAGCACAAAGGATTCATGCTCAATCTCTACTACACTCTGCTTCGCTTCTGCTGTGAATTAGGGGACCAAAAGTCAGCACAGAACCACATAAAAAAGCACCGAAACAAGCTGTGCTTTATTGAGTATTTGTAGTTCTGCCACTAAAACCATTTCCCTTCTGCTTTACAGGTTTCTGGCCAGCAACACCAAGGACTGTCACGGGCTTTAACCAAGTGCGTGCGGGAGGAGTGAGGACATCCCTGGCCATGCTGCAGGACTGAGCTGTGGGCCGGGCACAGGACAACCCTCACCTCAAGGGTGAGTGCTTAGAAAGTGTAGGCAAAGCCAAATTTGAAGCAAGGAATCTGGGAAACTGAGATAGGAGACAAGCAAATCAGTCTGTGTATGCACAAAATAACCAAAACCTCATCTTTTTTGAGGTTTTCCTCTCTCCTTCTATAGGAAACACTGATGACTGAGTTGTCAAGGGCTTTGTTGCTTCAGAAAATCCCTCTTACCACTGTAATAAAGGAACTCATGTCTTCCAGTTCTCTGAATTTCCCACTAGACTGAGATTTCCTCATCCCAGTGGTTTGCTGCAGGTCCTAGAAAGCTGTTTTATGGTCATGGACCATCCCTTGCAAGATCAGCCTGGCCAGTTTTAGGAAGACCAGTGGGTCTACAATGCCATGGGGTAGCCTGCCAGGTGGAGGTGTGAGCCTCCCATGCACTCTTCACCCCAGGGTGGAGGCATCTCCACCAAGCCCCTGTTTTCCTGGGGGTTCTGCCCCTAAACCCAGCCCCATCAAGCACAGTAAGAAAAGGGAACTGGCAGCACAAAACCCATCCTGGCTACCAGGCCAATAGCCACCAATCCCACCACGTTCTCTGGAGGGACCAGGAAACACAGACCTGCTCCCTCCCAGCACAGAACAGGTTTCTCACTGGGCTAATTACTGCTAATTGTGCCACTTGACTAACTCACCAGCCTTGCCCTGGACAGACTGATAGAGTATCAGGGAGATAAAGAGCACTCAGCACAGGTAACTGGGAAGTGTTGTCAGACCTGCAGTGGGACAAGCTGCTTTCTGGAGGGGTTATCTCTCCTTCCCAGAGCCTCTGGCACCGACCTCCTAAGGGAAACCCTGTGTTCCTAAGGATATGTAGAGAGTCTGAGCTTTTCAAGAGGTGCTGTAGGGGGTTTTGGTGACTCAGGAACTTAGCTGGAATTAATTTTATAGTCACCCTTTTTAATTTACTTAACATGCTTTTTATTCTTTTGGGTGGTTTTTGCTGTTGTTAATGTAACACTGTGGAAATGAAGATTTCAACATTTCTCCCCTTGTTTTCTTCCCCATGGAGAAATAAATTACTTTATTTTAACAAACGCTGTATCTCTCAGATGTTTCGTTATTTTTCACCACCTCTACTGACCTACATGAAGTAATTCAGCTCCAACACCACCCTGAGCACCAGGTAGGAATTACTAACACCTGCTTACCAAAGTGGAAACTCAGACAAGGGGACATTGTTGTTCTGCAATATTTTTTTTAGAATTACTTGCAATTGTAAATAGTAAATCAAAATTACCTGAAAATTTTGCAGCCAATTCAGTGAAAAGTCTTGCGTGTAGATGCATCTCCTGGCTGTGGGTACAAACACACATCACACCTGGCAGGTAAAACACACAGGTTCACAATACCTGCCCACAGAAGTACCTGCATGTTGTCTTGCTCTTGGGTGTCTGGGTGTTTGTAAAAACTAAGAACATCACCCCTTCAGTGGATGGATGGATCAATAGAGCTTGTTCATGGCTGTCAAAGTCAATTACAGGGTAACCCACACACCTGAGAAACCTGCTGGGTCCTTTAATCCAAATCTTGGGATGTTTTCCATGCCAAGTATCCCCACATATAAGAGCAACATATGAAAGATGGACAGAGAGGCAGAACATTTTCTTCCTCAAGGTACCTCAGTCACCTGCTTTTCCTTTTACCCATGAGTTTGGTGCACTTCCAGTTTGGTTTAAGTTACCAGAGTCTCTCAGCTTGTTACAATAAAGCTCGTAGAAAAGCCTGTGGCCAGCTCTTTCTGTGATAATTCCTTTCCCCCATTTGTTTATCTCAAGTACTGAGCTTTGTTCCAGGCCCAAAACCAAAAGCCTTTCTACCCTGTTCTCTTCTTGACTTGTTGCAGATGTAACAAAATAAATCTTTAGAAAGAACAACCCTTCACTTCCTTTCTCCCATCTGATTCAGTCACAAACCCCACAAAGAAAATAAATCACAACGTGAGCTTGCCTGGTCTCAAAGGATCCACATCTAGTCCTACAAGCCACCATCCAAACTGGATGTGTCCATCTCCCAGAGAAGTCAATGAACACAGTGACCAAAAAAGATCTGACAACCATGAAACCTTTGTTTTGAACATGGCCAAAGTCAAGGACTGACAAAAAACTTGTGATCAGCCTGAGTAAAGGCTGACGGTGACGGTCAGCAGCAGCTGTGAGCACAACCAAGGTGCTGGTGCCTTGCTAGAGCTTGTCCTTGGGCACTGTAGGATGATGTACATCCCTGGATTTTCTCAGGGCCCCCACCGTGGCTCTGCCCCTCTCATCTCTCCCCTGCCACTCCCCCAATGCATTTTAAACTGCAATCAGAAAAATCATCTGCAGGATGTGTTTGTTTTTTCTAAATTGGCTATAGCAAAGAGGTAGAAATGTGCCTCCAAATAGTTTCTCCTTCTTCTGAGAGATGTCTCCATGTAAAAGCTGTAAAATCATTGTCTTCTGTCTTCATGCTGGATATCCTTTGTGTGCTCTCCTACTCTGCTCCAGCCCTGGGATGAAACACATCAGCCCAAAGCCTTTCCCAGTGCCCACTTCACTTCAGTCACCCTGGACTAGGAATGGGCAGATGGTCACAGTATCCCCACCATGGCAATTGTAAGTGAACTGGGGCACAACTTCTTAAAATGGGGTTGCCTACCTTGGCCTAACCATGTCTTCAGTTGACATGGGTCTAAGTTAAAGACAGATTCAGCCTTAAGCTGGGGAATACTGGAAATGTATGAAAGGAATGGTTGGATTTACACCAGGTGCCATCTGCCTATTGAGTTTTTTTCTTTCAAGGACACCTGGGGGGAAGATGCACAGAATCATAAACAATTATCAGAAGACATTTGGGTTATGCCTCTAGTCCCAGATTTTCACTCTGGAGGGATGAACTGATGGTTTTCTTTCTTTCTTTTTTTTTTTTAATCTTAAATTTAAACAAGAGGTCTTTACACATTTGAAAGAATCAGTACAGTTAGCACTGAAGAAAGTGTAATTAGACACTTTGAGAACTGGAAGAAATTAACTCCAACCACAGACCCTCACTCAGACTATTACTTAATAATATTTCCCAAATGTGCAAAGTACTTAGTTTTAGAATAACAGGAAAGAAGTGTAACTTCTCACCCAGAGCAAAGGCTTTGGCCTGGGAAGTGAGCATGAAAAAGGTAAAAGCCACCACCCTCCAAAACCTGAAGATGTTTGTCACTTCCCACCACCTGAGGGCTACCAGGGGCTCAACCTGCTCAGCCACAGTGCTGGGCTGTGAAGGATGTGATCCATGATCCACAGTCCCACTTGGTGCTTGAATGGCTGGAACAGAGTCAAGGGGAGCGACCGGCCCGAGGTGCAACTGCAAGAAGATCTCCTTCAGTTTCCAACATGCCGAGGAAACCGCTGAGAAATTGCTGTTTTCCTCCTTCTCCAGCACCAGGCAGAGCCGTGGCCTCGCCCCACGCTCCAGAAGCCTGGCTAGAAAGAGATTATTGTGATTTCTGCCCGTTTCTTCCCTCACTACAAAAGGCCCCATTCATCTGGGCTAATTTTGGAGGGAAAGCAAGGGGTATCAGTAGCATGAACTGTATCTGAGTGTCTCAACCACGCTCGTTGGCCAGTCCAACCCGGGGAAATGGATATCGTTCGTTTGAAGCTTTTTAGTGGATCATTTCTCTGACTTTAAACAGAAGTATCTTTTCTGGCCGTGGCAAGTTTAAAAAGTCCTGACGAAGCAGGGTCGGCCATTTTCACAGCAAAAAACAAGAGGCCATTCAAAAAGGGAGGGAAAAAAGTTGTTCTCATGTGTTTCTGCTTCAGCAATCAACACACCTACAATTCACCTACCTAAATGTACCCCACACATATACAATAAGGCCACGGCCAGACCAGTGAACATCTTGCCTTGATTCAAAGCACTGAAAAAAACTGATTTAAAAAAAAATTACACACATGATGATTTGTATGTTTAAGCACTAGTCCTTGTGGAGCACAACTGGGACTGGACTGTGTGTGTGGGATGAGCTACAACGTAATTGCTTTCAGCAGAATATCAGTGTAGTCTATAATTAAAATATATGAGATAGCCAGTTTCAAGATTTTTAAGTGATTTCATCTGTATTTGGGTGATTATGTCTCTGTGAGTGGCTCATTTAAAATGATACTTCTATTTTCAGTGCACAAAATGGTTCCTGGGCAAGAAAGATGATTTTGTCCTCTCCTTCTTGCAGTGTCTGAGAAAGCACCTACGGAAGGTTGGAGAGACAGAGCTCAGACTTGAACAGCACCTCCCATCACTGGGGAAATCCTTGGTGAAAGCTGCTCATGAAGTGACATTCCAGAGATAGAGTGGAAGGTGTCAAGAACAAAAATAAAAAAATACCAAAAAAAAATCCTTAACAGAAAAATCTGGCACCTCCTAAATCACAGTGACAATTTCAGCACAGTGTTTACTCAGGGTAGTAAAAATAAATTGCCTGAGACTGATTATACCCACATGCCACTTGCCAGGCAGCAGGGATGTCCCACAGCATCAGAAACAAAACACGAGGAAACACGTGCCAGTGGGAATCACCATCAGTGTGACAGCACTGGGGCTGGGATGGCTTTGCCCCCAGCCCCAGTAAGCGGAAGCAGCAGTAGGAAAAGGGATTTGTCACTCCTTCCCATCACTCAGGCATGAGGTCACCACAGAGGAGCCCCTGGACAAGTGAGCAGTGTGGCTTTAGAGTATCCTGAAGCTTTGACAAATTCAGTCTGAAGTCACGAAACCCCACAGCTGGGACATGTGAGACCAGATGGGGAGTCAGTGACTCCATTCCTGGTCCTCTCCTAAAGCCCATTGTTTGCAACCAGACCTTCACTAAACCTCATGCAGAAGTGAAGGGAACTCTGCTGCATCTTCTCTAGGAACAACAGCAGGGGAATATCCTGACCTCAGTTTAAGGAGAATAACTCAGGTCTCTAGCACATAACACACAAAGTGTCCCAGCTCACCACAGGTGGGAGGCAGCCCATCTCATCCCCACTGGAGTGCTCCTGAAAGCCTTACTCTCATTTCTGGTTTTTCTCCAAAGTAACTTTTGTCTTTAAGAAGAGGTCGCTGTCCCAGGAGGCTGGAGGCTCCTCACTTTGGCACAGTCACAGAGTGTGGATAGTTTTGGTGGGGTTCATCTCCCCAGAAATCTTGTAGCTCTGATGTTTTCCTTTGCTGGGGGCTGTCAGGCTGTAGTGTCCCTGCAGGAGGGAGGGAGCCCCATCCCTTGTCTAAAAAGCTGAGTGAACTGACATGGTGGAGGGGTAAAAAAGCCTTAGAAAACAAAAAACTCATCACAGTTAACATATGTGACCACGGACAACTGTCTACAGCAGATCAGGGGCTCTGAGGTCAATATAACCAGTTACTTCAGCTGGGCCAGGGCAGGTGATGTAGATACTGAATTACCTCACCAGGGCTCTGTTGCTCTTAAAATAGGGGGAAAGAACAAGAAATAAACCCTCTGGAGAATAAATCTGAGCAAGAGGTGACAGTACAAGTGTGCTGACTGCAACATGCAACAGATTTCAGGACATCCCAATGATACAGGTACGTCCAGAATAAATCCTGTGCATGTTCCAGTCACTCATGGGCTTTGGCTCTGAATGTGTGTGAAATATCTTGACTTTGCTCCTCTTGGCAGATGCCAAAGCCAGCAGTGCCTGAAGCATCCTCTTCCCTGTGCAGGAGGGATGCACACTCAGGAGCCGGTAAATTTTTTGATCAAAATAAGTAATATAAGAAGGCAAAGATGATAGCATTGCTGTTATAATTGTAATGAGACACAAATGCTATTTTGATGGTTTTCTTTGAAAGAAATACACAAAGCCCAAGCGATTTAATTAAAGATCTCCCAGGCTTTGCAATCAGCATGGCCACAAATGAAGGGAAATCTACTTTTATGTGGCAGAATGCATGAATAGCTTTCCCTTTAAAATAAAAAGAAAGATGAGAAAAAGACATCTTAAAGAGTTCTGTTTGTAAGGACATGACATGAAGGACCTACATCTCCCATGGGAGAGAAAGACTGATTAGCTCAGATAAAGCTCAGAGGACTTGGTGGGTTTTTTAAGTTTCGTGAATACATGCATGACATGACATTTGTCTGCTTTACCCTGAGCACGTGTCTAAGAACACCTTTGGCAAAGGCATTTGGGAACAAAAAAAAAAGGAAGAAACTCCCAGGAAATTAAAGATACTGACAGATATCAAGAGATATTCAACCCCTTAATTTCTGAGGCACCTTCTGAGGTTTTTCAGAAGAAACGCCCAAAGCCCAGGACACAGAATGAGCCTTTGAAGCTGCTGAGAACTTTAAACCAAAGAAGTAGGATAGGTCACGCAGCAAAAGGTTTTTATTTTTGGCAAGCAGGCACAGAGAAAGTGAGGATTTTTGACCTGAGTATGTACAGGGCTCTGACCACCTGGGACTGATCTGCCTGGAGGAGCAGGAAATGCTGTGAGGCTCAACCTGATAGAAATAGCTACTGTTTCCTCTGCATCCCATCACCACTGAGGCTGTGAGATGCACAGGATCCCACATGCATCCAAGATTTGCTGCAAAACATCAGGGAAATGGTGAGAAGGCAGATTAATCCCGTCTACTCTGAAGAAGCCCGTGATTAATGCAACTTGGATAGTGTTGTAGGAAGGGGAATAGCTTAAAAAGATGGAAGGAAGTCCGTGGCTGTCCCTAGTTGATACTATATATGGTCCTTGGTCAGTTCTGCTTTAGAAGCAGCAGCCAGAATTGCATTTTTATTGTATTTCTTTTTAAAGCAAAAAAAAAAGGTCAAATAACTTCCCCGCACTCAAAGGGCCCGTGGTGATGGATAACCCTGCAAGTGGCAGCTGCTACATTTTGGGCCCTGGGAGTGTTCACAGGGGTTGCTACAGGGGTTGTGCCCCCCTGTCCTCTGGCAGACCAGCAAGCCTGGGTGGCCTTTCTGTTCCTACTCCCTCAGGACTCCCCCAGCCCAGATTTTGACCCATGGATGGGCTTGGCAGCGAGCTGGGTTGGGTTTGACACATTAATTCTCTGGACCAGAGCTGGTGTTTGTGTGGAGACAGAAGTGGGCTGGCAGGAGACAGGGCTCTGAAGATGGAAAAGGTGTTTCTTTTGCTGTTGTTGATTCCCACTGCACAAGTAGCACCAGGATAGTGCTGGGAGCTGCATGGACAGAGGTTGCAAATGTTTCAGCCAACCAAAGAAGTCACTCACAGGTGGTGAGAGAAGTGATGGCCACAGACCCACGGAGGAACATCCTGAGGGACAATAGGGCAGTCAGCAAGAAGCGAGTCTCTGTCACCTCAGAGATATCCCAGAGGATCCCAGCTCCTTCCCTGTCCCATCCCACATTCACTTTTACCCTCAGCCCCCCGAAATCTCAGTGCTCCTTTCCACCTGTCTGATGCTCAGGCTTATTTAATGGGACAGGGATTTCCTAGTAGGACAGGTCTAACATTTACTCCACTATGAACTGACCACCCCAGCAGGCTGATTTCTCAGGGCCATCTGGTTGTCCCTCCTCCTCTCCAACATCTCCCAGCTGGGGTCCAAAGCATCTGGAGCTGTATTTGTTGCACAGTTTGAGAGTTCTTCCCCTCTCTGATCCCACCAGCACTGATAACCAGCCCTGCTGAAAGTGCAGGAACATCCCCCATTCCCTCCACTCCCCTTTTACATCTGCTCTACATTTGCATCCCAGAAATTAGAGAACTTAGTTATGTGGAATTACATAGCTGGGGCTGCAGTATGGAACTGATTGGGTATTCAGGCTAAATAAGACGAGTTTAAAGATCTTTCCAGGAAATTGAGTGGAACACCCAAACTGACGTTCAGTATTAAATATTATATTTGTGCAGTTGCTCTTTATAGCCCGTTGGCATTGAACATCTGGGAGCACGATTTATAACATACAGAAACTGAATACCTGCTCAAAATTATGCTCATCAGAGCTCAGAAATTAGAATATTACTGTGTACACTCTGAGCCAGGCCATTCCTACAAGGTAAGGCTATTAAAATATGATTAGCTGAGCCATATCTGGTCTCAGAAATGTCATACACCATTACAACTCAAAAGACCTTGATGCAATACTATTGGCACAGTCCCCTGCTTGATCAGCAGCAAGATGCCAAAGAATGAGCCTTGTAAATACTTGCCCCAGCACCAGGGGGGGGAATTAAAAAGAGAAGAAGGGGTCTAGGACCACTTGATTGTACAGATTGGGGTGGCTTTGGGCTCCTCTTTAGGGCAAGTAAGACCTGAAAGCTTGAATGGGATTATTTTTCTGATGTGGGAAGAGCTTTGCTGCCCTTCACTGCCTCAAGCACTTGTTGCCTCGTCATCTTCACCCAGGACAGGGGCAGGGAACTCCCCCTGCCACAGCCCCCTCCCAGTCCCCAGCAATCACAGCTCCCTTTCCCCACCACGTTCACGTTTCCAAGAGCTCCATGCACTTCATGGGTGGTCAGGATTGCATTTCCTCCTCTTGCTGGAGAATAAAATCCAAACCACCACAGAAAACCTGCAGAGCCTGGGCTCAGGTTGGGATAGTTATCATATTCTTCCACTTCTGGAAACATAGTAACATATGTGTATATATATATATATATATATATATATATATATATATATATTTTTAGATACGAAAAATCCTTTGCACTATGTGATCATCTCTCCTAACGAGTTGGATTGGCCCAATCAGGTCCTTCCTGCACAGAGTTAATCACTGTAAGTGTTTCTGTGCTGAAACCACCGCAGGCAGTGCTCAGCCAAGGTGGGCTGCGCTGGGTGCCCCATCCCCAGCACGGACAGAGCCCTCCAGTCCTGGGCTGCTCCCAGATCCAAAAGAAACGTCCTCGGGGCTGGCCAAGGGGTGCCTGCCCTGGAAAAGTCACTCCGAGGCACTGATGGGTAGGTGCAATTAAAGCAGCCACAACTTTCCCCCCGTCCCTGCCCGAGCCAGCCCTTGCTCTCCGTAATTGAAGACATTTCCCGCAGGCGGGTGGCACACACATATATTTTTTAAGCGCAGCTGCACTAAACCAGACACCAGAGGAAGACGCAGTTTTGCAAAAACAAGGCAGAAATGCGGTTATTTTTTTTTTTTAAAGACTGAGGCCAGGCGAGGTCCGAGGTCCCAGCCCCGATGCCCCCACTTTGCTGCTCCCTGCCTGCCCTAATCCATGCAGAATTCCCCCCTAAAGCGAAGGCAGTGCTGCCTACCTCGGCCCGGCGGGAGCTGCCGCTGCCTGGCTGTGTCAGGGCTTATTACTCCGTGTTTTCACACTTATCCCCAAGGTGTTGAACTCGCCCCGAAGGTTAATTAGTAATTTATTGCGCTGTCATCAGTTCGAGGCTACTAATGGCTTCAATTTAGCCCCAGGGCTTTTGGGTTTTTATTTTTTTTTTCCTTTTTTTTTTTCCTTCCTTTCCTCCTGCCTGCTTTGGAGGAGCTGGGAGTTGCAGTGCGCAAGAAAGAGGCAGATCTGCTTGGAAAAGCACCTGGAAATAAGGTCCAAAGGCATAGCTGAAGATCACAGAATCACAGACTGGTTTGGGCTGAAAGGGACATTAAAAATCATCTCATTCCAATCCCCTGCCATGGGTAAGGGACACCTTCCTCTAGATGCCCCCTCTCCAACTTCAGGACTAGACCCCAGTGGTCTTACACACAAAAGGCAATGAAACAATTTAAAACAGTTCACACAGAATTGCAAAACTGAGGCTGTTTTGGGGGTTCCTAAATGCCCAGCTTGAAGCAACATCATTTGGATGTCTTTTTCCAAGGCAAGGTGGCCATGGAGCACGGATTTCGGGTCAAATGGTGATGGGTGGCTGTCTCTGGTTATCTGTATCCCTCTCTCCTCTTGAAGGACACAAAATCATCTTGGCTGGAGAATCCTAAAGCAGCTTCACTCACAGTGAGACATCTGTGAGCGGGCAGAGGGCAGCCTGGGGGGACACAGGGAGCCCCTTACCCCGGCGTCTGAGCACCTGGTTTTTGCATGCTTGGCTGCAAGGCCTGGCTTAGCAAAGACCTGTGGTTTGATCCAGCAAAAACTGGGCTTGAGGGGGGCCAAAACCCCTCCTATCTGCCCCAAAAGCCCTCTAACCACCCAGACAGGTCATATATGCTGCCTCATCAGCAATCTCTCTTTATCCTCCCCTCTGATCCTTCCCTCCTGTCATGGAGTTGTCAGTCAGAGACAACATGTGGGTTGTGTCCCTGTTTCCCTGCATTCCCCTCAGCCCTGGGCTGCCTGTTGGAGAGAGAGACTCTTGAAGAGCAGCCGCACACCCATTTTTTTTTGAAAATAACCATATTTCCTGTGTTTATACAGGCCCTTAGGTAAACCAGCCCCAGGGAGCAGGGAAAAGGCCTGGGAGGTGCTGATGGGGTCCAGCCAGGGTGGCTGTCTCAGCACCACAGTCTGTTTCCAGGGCAGGAAGGGATGTTTGGGATGGAAGTGTCCCAACAGGGCTGAGACAGGGGGGGTTGCAGGGACAGGTGGCAGCGGGTGGACCTGCCACCACCAGCCCTTCCCTGCATGGCCACCGGGGACTTGGGGACAGTGACAGTGGGATGTGCCTGGGTTATTCACCGTGCTGGGCTCCCAGCTCATCCTCACCAGGCATTCATGGGGGGAGGGATCAGGAGATGGGAAATCGATCAATTTTAGGGAAAAAAGGAAGAATTAGATCTCACTGAGAATATTGAGGCATTTCTCTCAACCAAAAGACCAACAAATCCCTTGCAACTCACTCTAGGGAGTGATATAGTAGAAAGCCCAGCCTCAGAGGGAAGCAGAGACGGTGGGATGCCTGCATCTTGCCCAGCCATTGAATCTGTCCTGGGGCTGAGGGCTGAGGGATGAGTCAGTCCAGGGAAGAGGGTGGAAAGGTGCGGTTCTTGAAATTGTGTGACCTGTCAGTTGGAAAGGAAAAAGGTATGGACATTTCTTTGAATTTTGATTTTTAAAAGAAAGAAAAAAAACCTTTTAAAAGAAAAAAAAAAACCCTTCACCTTCAGACACACACACGTGGATTCCCAGAGGAACATCTGCTGTTCCCCGCCAGTTTTAATTTATGACCGTTAACTTTAGGGCTGAGGACAGTTTATGGAAAAAAACACCTGCTTTCCCCTACTCCCAGGGCAAGGGTGGAATTTTCTCTGACTCTGCATCCTAAATAAAGCTCCGTTCCAGGCCCCGATGATTCATACCATGGCTCACACACACATGCCTTATGTTAGGAGGCCCTGTCAAGATGCTCATGCCCCTCTGGAGTTCGAGGACTGGAGCACAGGCTTTGCACAGAGCTCATTTATCCACGTCACTGGGGCTTTCTGCACAGCCCAGAGGGAACCTGAGCCCTGGGACCAGCTGCCCTGGTGCTGATGGCCAGTGAATCATAGATTAGTTTGGGTTGGAGGGGACCTTTGAGATCACCTAGTCCAACCCTCCTGGACATCTTCGACTAGATTAGGTTGCTTAAAGCCCCATCCAACCTGACCCTGAAGTTTTTCCAGGGATGAGATATCCACCACTTCTCTGGATAACCTGTACCGGTGTTTCACCACCCTCAGTGTACAAAACTTCTTCTATATCATGTGTCAAACTCTTTCAGAAAGTCATGGGAAGCTCTGGCTACATTAGGGACACAGGGACCCCAGCAAAGCCACCCAGTTCTGGATGTCAGCCTGGTTTTGCTACATCCCAAACCTATCCCAGTGGGCTCCATCCCTCCCATTTCTTCTCCAACTCCACCTTACACACACATCCAGCTCAGGCCAGCCCTCGCTCTGCTTTCTCAGCAAGGCAATATCTCAGCCCTTTGACACAGATCCCTGGCTCTGCTTCTGTCATTATAACAGATTGTCTTTCCACGATGGAGCTTTCACTCATGGATGTTTGTCAAGGGAAAAAAAGTGGGGGAAAAGAAAGAAAAAAAAAAGGAAAAAAATCAAAATGAGAATTGTTGGCAGCAAATGGAAGATAAAACCTGGACGCTCATCCAAGCTTGTATTTGAAAGCTGATATCCAGCACTCAGGAACATGCAGAGACCCCCCACATAGCAAAGCAGCCCTCGCACAGCGCAGGGTGTCACCCGCAGGATTGGACTCCCTGGGGGGCTTCACCCCTCTCCCACAGCCACTCCACACACTCCAGCACCAGCACCAGGGCAGATTTGCTGCCTCTGCTGCATTTCCCGAGAGGGAGCAGAGCAAGGTGGTGGTGGTGGGGCGGGGGGAGAAGCCTGTGACTAATCTTGTAACCTTTCCTTTTAGTGTTTAAGAGAAGCGAAGTCTGTTTACAATAAAACGGAGTGATATTTTTCATCCTTCCAAATGGAACAAGGATTATATAAACAAAGTAACCTCAGACACAGCAAACACCTGTTGAAGGGAACTGGCTTGAAAAGACACGCAAGGACTATCTGTCCATCCATCAGGGCCTCCTGTTGACTTGTGGTCAAGTTCAAGTTGAAGTGCACAGTAGAGATCTGCTGATGGAGGAAGGCTGTGATAAGCAAAAGCATTAGCAAATGTCCATGTTTTTTTCTTGGGAGGTTAGAGAAGGAGCAGGGAAGAGTTGTCTATGCCTTGAAATCAAGTAGTGTAGATCTCCACATTCCTGGATAATTTCTCAACTGAATTGGAGCAGTTCTTCCTGTTCTCTGGTATCTCACTTCCAAGAAGAAAGCCCAGTTTGGGAAGTCATGGAATAACCTGTCAAAAATATCCCTGTATTCCCTATATCCTTTGGCTCAAGTTTCAGTCTTGCACCAGAACATGTAAGCTTTCATTTCATTCACACTGCTGTGGATCTGACTTTTTCCCAAATTAATCAGATCAAATCCAACTGTGTTCACATAACCCTACAAGGCTGGCTTTGAAATCAGTGAGTCCTTCAGCTTCAGCAGTGCCTTGTAGTGGTGAGTTCCACAGATTAATCATGTATTTCTTACCACAATTTGAGCCTACATCTTACCTTTAGTACTTACTGATCCGAGGGAGATAAATCATTTATGTCATATCCTTTATGTTGTTTTTTCTTTCCACAAAGATTTGTCAAAGCCACCCAGCTCCTTGAGCAGAACCATGCCAGGGAAGCCCAACACCTGCAAGCCAGCCATGGTTTTATAATCATAGAATATCCTGAGTTGGAAGGAACCCTCAAGAATCATCGAAGTTAAACTCTTAGGGTGAGCTCTAAAGCAGTGCAGAGATGAAAGGCACACAAATCTTGGTTGAGTTTCACTGACAGTCCTTCAAACATCTCTGCATCTTGAGATCTCTTTGGAGTGATGCCACAGGAGATACCCCAGGTTTCAACCACTCCAGCTGTGCTTCCAGGCCTGATCACAGAATCACAGAATCACGGAATCACAGAATCACAGAATCACAGAATCTGCCAAGTTGAAAGGCACCGACAAGGATCATCAACTCCGACTCCTGGCCCTGCACAGGACCATCATCAAAGTCTCACCATGTGCCCGAGAGTATCATCCAAATGCTCCCTGAGCTCTGTCAGACTTGTTACTGTGCCCAGTGCCCTGGGGAGACTGTTTAGTGCCCAACCACCCTCTGGGGGAAGAACCTTTTTCTAATATCCAACCTAAACCTCCCCTGACTCAATTTCAGGCCATTCCCTCGGGTCCTGTCACTGGTCCCCACAGAGAAGAGGTCAGTTCCCCTCACAAGGAAGTTGTAACTGCAATGAGGTCTCCCCTCAGTCTCCTCCAACTGAACACACCAAGTGCCCTCAGTCGCTCCTCATATGGCTTCCCCTCAGGGCCCTTCTCCATCCTTGTGTCCCTCCTTTGGATGCTCTCTAACAGCTCAGCAGTAGGTGTGCTGGATGACTTGTTTTACTGTGTCGTTTGGTTGGAATAGAAGAAATAAGAGCAGACTTTTCCAGAGCGGAACTGGCGGAAGGTGTGTCATCTTCCAGAAGCCATTCTCTGCTCCCCTGAGGAGTGATATTCCCCATGAGCAGCAAGAATAGGAATTTCCAAGGCCATTGTTCAAAACCGTGACAATTTCAACCTCATTATGACTTTTTTCCTTTTCCCACCCCTCCAAGAGCAAGGCAAAGGAATATTTTCTATTCCAGCAGAGATTTCTCAGCTTGCATAAATCAGCTCCACTGACGCCATGGAGACATGCCAGCTTACACCTATCCAGGAACCTGCACTCCTGTATTTTATATCTCAGATTTCCCTGGCTGAGGATGAGGAAGGCTCTAGCAAAGTACAAATTACCTGTTTATCTGACATCCCATCCCAGAGGACAAGCCAACCCTGCAGGGCTCTGCTCATCGGAAACACGGCTGATAAAGTGCAAAGAAAAATGTCGTCTTCCGCCCTGCACGGGGTTGTAATTCTTCTGAAAGCTCTGCTTAACAAACATTTTTCCACCTGTTATGAGAGATGCTGTCTTGCTTTGCCTGGGCTCTGGAAGTGCGTGCTGACAGGCTGTGTGTAATGTCATCTGCCTGCTTTAAGTCCTGTTCCAAGCTTGGAAATCCAGCAGGCTGGACTGAGGATTCTTTGCTTGGAAAGGGGAGGAGGGGTATTTCATTTTTAATGTTGGTTTTAGGGCGGTTTGGTCCTAATCTAATGAACAGTTTGACACATATTATTAATAACCAACATGATTTAGAGTTGAGTTGTCCTTCAGACCAGCAAATATGGGTGGTCACTTTGTGCCCAGTTCACCCACAGCTGCCTCTGCACTCATTTCACATAAAAAGTGCCCAAGCTTTTGCTTCATGTGTATTTTCTGTGTACTGTGAAACTAATTAATACTTGCAACATATATGGGTTCAAAAACTAGAGCAATTAAAGGCTAGAATATATATCATGCAGTCAAAGAATGATTTGGATTGGAAGAGACCTTAAAGTTTATCTCATTCCACCCCCTGCCTTGGGCAGGGACACCTTCCACTAGCCCGGGTTGCCTCAAGCCTCATCCAACCTGGCCTGGAACACTTCCAGGGGTGGGGCAGCCACAGCTTCTCTGGGCAATCTGTGCCAGGGCCTCACCACCCTCACAGGGAAGAATTTTTCTGTAATATCTAATCTAAACCTACTCTCTGTCAGTGGGAAGCCATTCCTCCTTGTTGTGTCACTCAATACTCCTGTAAATAGCCTCTCCATCTTTCCTGTGGGCTCCCTTCAAGAATTGGAAGACCACAATTAGATCACCCCTAAGCCTTCTCTTTGGCTGAATAATTCATACTCAAGACACTCATCCTGCAGCATCAAGCCCTGGCCACAGAAGTCTTCTCCCACTTTGCACCTCTATCTCTTCTATACCAAAGCAGTGCTATCTAATAAGCAAATAATAGTAACTTTTTTTTTTCCTGGCACTGCATGTGGGACACAGTTTCTGCCCTGTTTCTTGGTATTTCTTTTGTTGTATGTGTATTTGGGTTTTTTTTATCAGTCCTTTCCTGTAAAATTCTTCATGTTGGAAAGGAGACAGTAAGTCACAGAGCTCCTAACATTTTCTCTTTGTGAAGAAATGTGGCTTTTCATCTTTAAATAATTATTCAACTCATTCCTTAATATAGGCTTAATATAGCTGCTTTACAGTGTTCCAGTAACAGCCAGGCACTATCTCATAATCGTGACTCATCTTCTTATCCAAAACTATACATATTCCTTAAAAAAACACACAGCTGAGCACTTTTAAATATTTATTTCATCGCCAAAAGAGAGATAGGACTGGTACCAGTAGATCTGAGCCAAGTCTCACATCCAGGTTTAGAGCCCAAGTTCTGAGCTCACGCTGCATTTTCTAGAAGGGTCAAACTTGTGCCCCCAAATTCGCCTCTTGGCTTGGCTTCGAGGTCTTCCTGCACAGGAATGGAAAAGCAATCCCATCTTGTGTTGGGGATTTCACTTGGATTAACTGAACAGAGCAATGACACAAAGGGAATCCAGCACAGCCTTTGTAGGATCAGTCTTGTGGAAGATTCTCAAGGGATGCACTGAGTGCCCTGTGGTCCAACACCTCAAATCCAGCAGGAGGGAACATGACTGCGAGTTCACCTCTGGGTTTCTAACCCAACATTGTAGGATTGACTCGCTATAGATCAGGTTGGACCAAATCCTGGTCCCACTTCCACTGATTTTGTAACATTTCAAGAAGTGCTCACACTAGCCAAGACATTCCCATATAAACATGAAGAAAATCAAGCAGATGAAACTTGGATCTGGAAGAGGGTGCTCGGATCCAACTTGTTGGCTTGAGCTTTCTGTAACTAACATCCAGCTTGGGCAACGAGAGCAGCAGAGCAGAACTTGCATGACTTTCTCTCCTTTCCCAGCCTGTCCATAGATTCATCACTGTCCCAGGAAACTACCACAGTTTCTAACACTCAGGGCTCTCTGTATTTGCACACACACACTCCCTCCAGGTCACCTTTTGGCTGCTTCTTTTCAAGCCCCTGGAGTCCAACATTATCTCTGCTGATTGTTTCCAACTATAATACATTCTTGATTTTTTTTTTTTACTTTTCAGATAATATCAAAACTTCTTCCAAGTTACTTTGTCTTCTAGCCAGTACCTTTTAAAGTTGATGGGAGATGTGTGTATCTTGTATCTCTCAAGAATGGCTTCTCACTCAAGGCATGTGGGCATAACACAGTGGTGCCAAAGTGTTATACAGAACAAAAAATTGGATCCATACAAAAGCAGCTATAAATGAACTGCAGTTCAAAATGTGTCAATACATTCAGTTTGATTACTAGGCTGCTGGAAATCCAAGCTGAAGGTGCAGACCAAGAAAACAAGAGCAGTCACAGTCTGGGAATAAGATAAAATCTCACCAAACCGCTCCTTACACATTCCTGCTGGGTAGGCTAGCTGCCTTTGGATGGTGTTCCATGTCTTTCACTGATTTGCATGGCTAAACAAAGAACCAAGCACTGCAAACTGAATTCAAGCACTAATAGCAGATCAGAGAATCAGAGAATCATAGAATATCCTGAGTTGGAATGGACTCACTGGGATCATCAAACTCCAACTCCTGACCATGCACAGGACAGGCCCAAGAATCACACCATGATCTGCCTTTACCCAGATGGTCCCACCAGATACTTTGGGGAATCACAAGTCTGGGCCACCTCCAGTTGAGCAGCGACAGTTTCATTCATGCCAACCCAATCCTAACCCTGGCCATTACCTCATGGCTCTGTCTCTCTGCTTTCACCTTCCTCCTCCAGTTCCTCCTCCCAGCACAACAACAGCAAGAGCCCGGCTTGGCTCTGGTTCCTGAGCCTTTGGACCACAACACAGAGCTTTGCTCAAGATGATATGAAATCTTGAACCACTTTTCCATAATCCCACTCCCACCAAGGCCAGTGTGTCAGGTCCTTGGTGGCTGCACTTCTCAGTGAAGCCACCGAAGCCAACGAAGCTGGGCTGGAACACACCACCTGACTCACTTGGCTCTAAACCTTTGATTATTGACTTCAAGGAGAAGAAACTCCAGGCCCCCATGACATTTTCCTGACCCCAGAAGAGTTTAAGCAATAAACTGTTCTCTTGTCATGTACAAGTCCCCCAGGACCCCTCAGTGGAACAGACCACGAGTGTGTGCAAGGTACTCAGCCCAGCATTTGGAGACCACAACAACGGCGCTGTGGCTGAGAATGTTAATTGTTCTCCATCGCCCCCAGTGATTTTAGCATTTCATAATTCCTCTGCTGGCTGACAGCTGGATTCTTCCTTAATTAGAAACCAGTTGTAGTTGAAAAATCAGACATTTCCTGGAATTTAAACAACCAATTTTCCACCAGTCAGCATCCAACAACACAATCCTACAGTTTCATTCAAAGCACATTGGAAAAAAATCATCAGAGCATGCTGGATGAGTGGGGGAAAAAGGGATTTTGATGACTTCATACATTCAAATACACCATTCCTGGATCTTCGTGTTCCAACTTATTTTGTATTTTGTAAGGCGGATATAATACCATTCATTGATGAAACCACAATTCAATGTTTTTAAAAGGCAGCATGTTGTTAAACACTGTGGATGTATCTTTTAAACACAGAGCTGGCATCTGACTACACAATTACTTATCTCTGACTTAGAATACACATCTTTATTCACAATTGATGCAGAAAAAATATTGTTCTTTTTTTTTTCCTCATCAGTTGCCACTGAATTTGTTCGTTTTCTCTCTGCAGCAAATTGCTGTGGAGACAGCAATTTTCCTTACTGTGGACGGTAAGGAAAAGCTCTAAACTCCTGAGTCTTTGGCTATTGAAAAGACAAAAGGAAAAGCCCTTGGACAGCTGCTGGCCTCCAGGAAACTCCACGAATGGAGACCTACGGCGCTGCATCCTAATTACATCCTTGGGGAACAGCAGAGAAGAGGGAGCCCCAAACACTCACTCTGGTGGAGGCTGTAACAGAAATACCATTTGACAGGACATCTCAGCTGCTCCTTTCTGTTCCTAAACCCACAGTTTCAGGCATATGTACTTTTTTTTTTTTGTTAAATCAGTCTCTATGGTCATGGGAAAGAAATAACCCTTCAGCTGTAACTGATTAAAGAGGTTGGTGCTTGAGTTTGCAAGTAGCTTGGAATGGGAGCCGGTAGAAGTTTGAAGATCCCGCTTGTTCCTGTGAACTGTGTGCCATGACCTCCAGAATGGATGTCACTTGATGAGTCTTTGCCTTTACAAGGAGAGGACAACTGCACATGGAAAAAAAAAAGCATCACATACTTAAAATGACCTTTGAAGCTGTAACTGCGCAAAAAACCTGCCCCAGATTGGAAACCTTGAGGCAAGAGCTCAGAATTCATTGAAACTGAGGCAGCTGTGTACCAAGTACTTTCCAGAGGAAGCTATTTTATTTGGGAAAGCAATCGTGGAACTTGGAGTCCTCTTTGAGTACTGGAACTCAAAGAACATATACATTTCACTTTGTTTTTTAATTTTTCCTCCCCTTGGGAGCAGCTGGGTTTTCCCCTGATTATCCCATTCTCATGGTCTCATCTATTTTGGCATCACCTCTGTTTTCCTTGCTTTGCCTGGGGGATGAGGGCTCCATGAACAGCCAAACCCCTTCCATCCTAAGCCTGTGAGATGGAAACTGCCTCCACATGTGAGGATGCATCCAGAAAGGAAATCGAGGAGCCAGCAGGGATTTTCACTTGTGGGCACATCGAGGTGAACCAGAGGCAGTTTAGGACCTCTCTGCTCAGAGCATCTGCACAGCTGAGCCTGTGAGGGGATGATGCAATTGGGACCACAGAGCACTTCCCCATCCCCAGCTCATTTAAAGCACAGGTGAGAAGCTGTGGCAAATGCTCTGGAAAGAACACAACTCATCATGAGATCTAATTTGTCCCTAGATAGCATGTTAGCCAGCAGAGGGTTTGCCAAAGGCATTTAAAAAGCTTCTTTGGCCTTCAGCAGGGAAAAGGGAAACCAAGGAAGAACACCTGTTTTAAGGAATTGGAGCAATTCTGGAGAGCATATGCAGAGGCTTCCAGAGGGTTTTTAAAATGAACTTGTCAAGTAACTTAAATGGAAATGTTATTCCTAAAGTTTATTCTAAGATTTGTGCATGCTTAACCCATAAACCCACAGCAAACAAACAAGGGATAAAAGCCCCGAGGGTAAATAGAGAGAACAAATCCCACGTGGATCACTACAGTTGTGGTGGGGGAAATCTTCTTGGAAGAGGTTGTTTGACCCATTTTCACTCTTTCTGCCGGCACTCCGTTGGATATAACACACCAGAGAATATATTTCATCCCATTAAATCCTGTTTTAGTGGGAGTATTGCAGCCCACTGAGGAAAATCAAAGATGCCAAGGAAATCTTACCTCAGTTATTAGTGCTGGGAAGGTATGTGAAGATTTTTAATAATAAAGGAGGCTAAAGAGAGATGTCTGTTTTTCATAATTGCACAGTGCTCCCAAGACAGCTGTTCAGCCATCTTGAAAATCAATGTTTTGATGCCCTTTGAACCTTCTTTTCCTGTTGAGTGTCTCTCCTACAGGTTACTCCCCAGGATGAAAACAATAAAAGCAAATATATAACAGTAAAGGCCTGAGGTTAATGTCTTTAACAAGATAATGTTACTTAAGGGAACTGTAAACCAAATCATTCCTAAATTCCATTTGTTCTTTGCAATCTAGGATATATTATGAAACCATATGTGAGCATATGGATGCATACATAGTGTGCAGGATTTTTTACAGTAATACCACTGCTTTTTCACATTCCATGTTCCAGTATTACCATATCACATGGTTTGCTGAGAATTACTATTATTTTAACCATTAATTCTTTTATTAATAGCTTGCTATTGCAGCTGTGTCATAAAGAATCACATGGTAACTTAGCTGACTAATGTGCAAGATCTAAAATATTTTGTACCAGGTCATTTTACCAAGCAGAATTTCTTTCTTTGGATTCAGTACCACAAGGTAATTCATTCCAATAAACTGGCACATGCCCTTAATATTTTTTAATTTTCACCAGAGAAGAACTTGATAAAATTACTTCAAGCTGCCTTCCTTGTGTATATATGAACTTCAGGAATAAAAGAAAACATGAAAGGGTAAGTAGTCCTCTGATGCACATGTGCTGTTTTTTACACCCATTGAAAATGTATCTTGAGACATGTTCAGGTTATTCTCTCCAAAAGTTCCTTTTGCAGAATTCTTAGACATTCCCTGCAATTCAATTAACTCTGGGTATATTTGAAATGAAATGAGACTCTGACCCTACATGTGTGTTTTTCTTGATTTTCATGGAAATGGTAAATATAAATAAGTGCAGCCCAAAGAAGCGAGACTAGTTTATTTAACTTTGTATTATCTGCAATGCTATAGAACCTGGAAATAAAACAGAAACATAATCCTGCCAAAACATTTTGGAGGTTGTCCAGAAAAAAATGTAATGACACTTGTTTCTCCTGGTGTCTCCATCACTGGATTAATTTCCATTAAGACAAGTGAAGGAAAATCCCTGCCAGTCACAGTCACCCTCTGAAGACAGAAGTCTCAGCTCCTTGTGCCTCCAAATTGCAAAAGTATGTAGATGCAGAGACAAAGGATACAAGAACTTCATCACCATGAAGAACCCTGAAAGTTTAGAAAAAATTGGCCTGAGTACAGTTCTTCCTCCTCTTTTCCTCCTCCTGAGTCTAAGTCACGAATGTTTGGGTTGAGATCTGCTATGAGGATCAGGAAGGAGGGTATTTGACTGTGAATCAAGAATCTCTACAAGTGGTCAAGATGGAGAAGACAAAGCTCTTCAACACTATTTATAGCAGGGAAGCTTATTAATTATCAGCACCATCTACCTCTGTGCCTGTGAACCATCAAAGCTCTCTGAAGATCATCACTGTACCTTGCAGGACGGTGTTCTTTGTACCACCACACAAACTAGAGGCTTTGGAGAAGTCCATGGATGAGCACTACAGGTCTTGCCCGAGAGAATTCCCCTCTGGGACAATGAACAGACACATGTGGAAACCGGAGTGAGTTGCCCCAAGGCCACCCAATAGGTCAGTGATGGAGCCAAGGACCAGCATCTTTGGCATCTTCCCACGGAACCACCGAGTTTCTCATCAGTCTCAGAAGCTTCAGCAGTTGTTTCCTCATCTGTTCTTTGTGGAAGAACAACACAGGCCTTAAGACCTTTGCTGTAGCCCAATCTGGGCACCATAGACAAACCCTACAAGGTACAATGGGGTGAGGCATAATGTGAGGAGATCTCCCACCCTGAAGGTCCTGGGTTCTCATTTGGCCACCTGAGCCACCTGTGTGGACACCGTGACCTTTGCTGGCAGTAAAGCCAAGGTGCTCCAACAAGCTCAGGTTTAACAGGACTTGTGCAGGGTTTTACTGCTGCCCCATAAAACTCCTTTTAGAAACGCAAACATTACCTCTTTCTTCTTGCACAGGTGACAGGTTTTCACACCAAAATATATTTTTAGAGAGGTTCCAAGTATTTCACTTGCTCTCCCAATATTAATTACAGATTAATCCAACCTCACTATGCCATCACAGAGGCTGGTATAGCACAGCCTTGAGGCAGGGGACATGTTTATCTCATTAGTTGTCATTCTTCCTTCTGTGCCATCAGCAGAAGTATCACTCCACAGTCCAGAGTAGAAGGGATAAACCAGCACTGTTCTCCTATCCTCCCAAGATACAACTACACTTTTCCCAACTCAGGTTGCACATGTCTTCATCCATACAGTGTTTATGAAGGAATAGGAAAAAGATGCTGTTTAAAGCAGTAGACATTTTTTAATTCATATTTATTAAAGGAAACAGATTAGCAAGGTGATGTCTTTCCTGATAGCAAATATATTCCCAGAATTAACATCTTCTGTAGTGGATTAAAGGAAGATCCTACTGCATGAATAAATGTAAAAAGCATCTGATACATTCAGTGTCTATCAGGTTAAATTTTTATACTTGGAGTAAATATTGAATTATAACTTGGAAAAAGAGAAAGAAAAAAAGAGAAGTAGGAGATTTGATAATCATTTAATTCTGAGTGGCAGGTGAAGGTTGCAAGGAATTGCTCATAGTTTCTCAGAAGTTGGGAATTTCAAATTAGATGAGCAGGCAGTCGTTCTGAAACAAACAGAGTAATTTTTTTATGATATTTCATCACTGTATGTGGTAAAAAAACATTGCCTTGAGGATGTTTTGGGTACCAAGAGTACAAATGCATCCAAAAATCCACTGTCCTCTCTGCTGCCACTGGGAAAAGAGTTACAAATTTAAGACACGCATCGTTGAATAAAAACAGTGTATTTATATCTAAAAGCCCTTGAGCACTTTTGGCTCTCAGTTCTGTTTCCACTGATTTAAAGTTCCTCATGGTTTGCGACGGATTTTTCAAGCGATCAAACACTTCAGTTTTTTACTGTGTGTCTCCCAGTGTGAAATTTTCATTCTGGAAAGAGAAACCCTGTTAGCATGAGATTCGGGATCCCTGGGGGTGGAGACACATGCATATGTGTTTGAGTGTCTATGCCAGAAAGACAGACTGACATTCTATTCTAATAAACATATTCTAAAACAACTGCAAAGAAACCTTTACCTCAACTTCTCACCAACCAAAGATATTTTTAGATATTCTTTTTTTTTTTCCTTAAATTAAAAAATAAGCACAGAAAGCCCCCAAAATCTTTTAATCTAATCTTGGCTATATTTTCCCCTTCAATGCCTGAGGGATCCAAGATTATTTATAACAGGAAACCTTTGATTTCTGAGCTTTTATGGTGTTTTTTTGCATCGTTCCAACTCACAGAACACAGCTTGAGTTTTGAGCAGAAATCAAATTGCAACATGCACCCAGGGGTGCCTGGAAGCACCTCCCTGGAGGAGGGAACGCCTGTTCCCTCCTGCTGGCGTGAGATGGAGAAGAATTCAGTCCATGGAAAGGGTTTGGATAATCCCACCCTTAAGCAAAGCAAGCTCAGGAGATGGGATGATGGGAAAGCACCACCCGTGTCCCGGAGAACTCCATCCCTGTCTGTGCCTTGCAGGAACAGCCTGGAGAAGGCAGTGACAGACACATTAAGGACCCCCTTGGGAATTTCTCTTCCCATTAGCACGGCCAGCGTGAAGTTTGCACGGCGGGGTCAAGGCAGGGCCTGACCATCTCCCTGACAACAGCACGGCCGGAGGGGCCTCCCCCGGCCTTCCCAAGGCCAGTGGAAAGTTTCTCACTGACTTCATGGGTTGAAGTGAGGACCATGAGAAGCACGTGGATGGCACTATCCCATTTTTTTCCACATTGCACAACACACATGGATGTAACAGTGAGTGTGAAATCCAGCTCTTCCTCTTGGAGAGGAGCCTTGTCCCCCCAGCGTTGCCCCCTCCAACCCCATCCAATGTGACACTGAGCTCAAATAAACTTGTTTCAGCTCTGCCAGACTGATTTTAAAGAGGATCTTGCTCCACTCCTCTTCACTCCAAGCTGTCCTCAATTCTTATACCTGCAGCAAGACACCTCCTGTCCTAAATGAAGGAGCCACTGCCTTTCTGAGTGACAGATGTCAGTCACTCCAGGCGATGCCATTGGGCACTGGGCTTTGACTGATCCAGGCTGGTGATTTGTGCAGACAACAAGGTATGTTCTTCTTTTCAGTAAAGATTTCCCTGCAGGACACAAGCCAGTGGAAAAATCACTGCTGAAAAAAATTTAGGTGCATGGGAGGCTGTAGAGTGGAAGTGATTTCAGGGTCAGGTGTTGGATCACCTTCTCCGCTTCTTTGGAGAAAAAGTTTCTCTAATTTTTTCTGAAGAACCAAACTTCTCCAACTTCTTCAGAGTCTACCATCTCCACCTTCTGTACAAGATTAAAAAAAAGCTTCTTTGGTGCCTTGGTCCTCATGAGGGTTGAGAATAATGATATGTTGATTATGAGAAATTAATATTTTTTTTCCTTGGGAATGTCATCTTTTATTCATTTAAAAACTAATAAACTTGCTGAAAACAAAATGAGGGCAAGAAGCTGCTCAGTCAATGAGATTTTACTGCCACTTTTGTTGACAATGTCTTTCTAATATTATAACATACATTCAACATTGAGTGGAAATATGTTTGTAAAGATCAGCATCAGAGTCTAAGCCATTGCAGACCTGAAAATGTTAATAATAATAATAAAAAAAATCATGTGGTGATGCTTTTCGTGCAAGCTTCAATGATCAGAAAACCAGGAAAGTTTCCCTGCATATTTTAAAGAAATATATATAAATATATACATATGTATATATAATTAGGTCCTTGCAGATGGAAAAATGAATGCCAAACTCAGCTTAGAAGAGGTAAGTGAGATTTCTGCACACAGAAAATTTCCTCTTCTTCCCTGTACAGTTGAAATGGGATTTTAATAAAGGCATTTAATCAGACCTTACATAATTTCAACACTAACAGATTTTTATGGTCCCTTTTAATCTTGCCTTAATTATGGTTATGGAGAATATGATAATGGTTTTTAGTTTGCTGGCAAGCTGAGAAAACTAATTTTATTGCTGGCTTTTCCAGGCACTTTTCCAGGCAGATGGGCTTAGCCTGGTGCCAAACATGGTCTGAGACTGGTCCATCTCCTGACTTCCTCACTGAGGTGATGGGAATACATAGAGTAGGTTGCAGAGAAGATACTGCAGCATACCCCTGGTTGCACCAACCCAAATCCCATCTCTGTCCCTGTAATTCCTTTCCTTGTTGTTTAATCACTCCTATTCACACACTAAAAAAAATCCAGCGGCTCCTTTCCATCATGACCAAAACTGGAGTCATCACACACATCCAGCAGAGAACCCACTGATGGTGGAGAAAAACTTAATTGATCTGGTTGAATTAAAAAAAAAGTGTTATTAGGAGAGGAACTTATTTCTCCTGGATAGAGCAGCAGGGCACAGAGATAAGGTGTGGTGGATGGGGAGGTCATTTCTCCCATCTTTTTAAGGTTACAACCACTTCAGTGACTGCACCAGCTGGCCCACGATGGGCAGAGGCTTGGTCCAGAATGTTTTTCCCATGTTTCAGAGGTGGTCATCTATCAGCCAGGAATCCAAACCCACAGACTGGAATAAATCTTAGAAGATCACTTTTAGCTCACAGCAGTTCAAATAGTAAAAATAAAAAGGCTGCACTGAGCTCTGGCAAACCCTTTCCTTCCAAAGTTTAGTTCTTTTCTTTCCTCATGAAAAATGATGGTTCCCCCTGCCTTCCCTCTACCTTCAATCCCAGCAATGCTGCATTTATTCTATTTGACCATGTATTTTCCTCCCTCTTGCACCAGAGCATTAATGAATGGGAACATTTTTCTTACTTTCGGAGACGCTGCGAAAGGTTTCAAAGTGAATTCTTTGGAAGCCCAACAAGAGCCCCCACTTCCCCCTGCAGCGCGTTCATGGTGAGGAACCCGGCGAGGAGAAATCACCGTGACCCCATCCTCGTCAGGAAAAATAAATACATTTCCTTCCATCTGAGCTGAAATTCTGCGTGGAACAACTTAAGCCTTTCCCACCACCTCCGGGCACTGAGGTTTGTAATTGAAATCCTGAGGATCACAGTTGGCCAGCAGACAAACAGGGAACTGTCATCCTTTAGCATCTGCTTTGCTTTTGGATGATTTAGTTGGCCAATTGATCTTTGCTTTTCATTAATATTTAATTTTTTTTTCTCTATTCATCTTGAGCACGGCAAGGTGTTATGAGTGTTACTACTCTTTGGATCCAGGGAGGAAAATTTCATTCCCCCATGTCCCTCTGCTGAGCTACCTCCCACCCAGCCAGGAGAGATTGTTCCAGGGATGGCTGAGAAAACCCTCTGGCTTTCTGGGATGCTTTAATTGCTCAACCTTTCTGCCAGGAGGAAGCTGATCACTGCCAGCTCCTGCAGAAAGCTTTCCAGGGTGATGCCTGACTATGAGAAATTAGATGGACCTGAGAATCCTCGTGCAACTTCAAAGCTGGTCTTGCTTTGAAAGCCCAGGAGATCTTCAGAAGTCCCTTCCAACCTAAATTATTCATGGCTGCTTTAACATAGGAGTCTCAATCTTCATAAGATGATAAAACCTACAGCTCTGGTTTCATAGAATAGAATCCCAGAATCCCAGAATGGTTTGGGTTGGAAGGGACCTTAAAGATCATCTTGTTCCACCCCCTGCCATGGGCAGGGACACCTTCCTCTGTCCCAGGTTGCTCCAAGCCTTGTCCCACCTGACCTTGGACACCTCCAGGAATGGGGCAGCCACAGCTTCTCTGGGTAACCTGTGCCAGGGCCTCACCACCCTCACAGGGAAGAATCCCTTCCCAATATCCCATCTAACCCTGCCTTCTGTCAGTGGGAAGCCATTCCCTCTTGTGCTGTCACTCCAGGCTCTTGCACGTAGTCTCTCCCCATCTTTCTTGCAGGTCTTCAGGTACAGGAAGGCCATCATTAGGTCACCCCAAAGCTTCTCTTTTCCAGGCTGAACAATCCCAATTTACAATGCTCCAGCCCCAAAGGCAGTCAAAATGTTGTAAAAACATCTTACAAGTGAATCTTGAATCAGAAAACTGGTGACAGGGAGGCTGGGAGGAACCACCTATCCGGACTTTAGAAACCTGGAGATATCAAGCTCCAAAACTCCAGCACTCCAAACTTTCTCTAGGGTCCTTCCAAATGTTCGCTGTGCCTGAAAGGAACGAAAAAATCCCTTCAAAAGGCACCCACATCTAAACACAAGAGGCTGGCAGGTACCAGCAGGGCTCCAGGAAATTCTTACAGCCCTCCTGGTTTATTTATGAGGCATCTTAGGCACTATAAACAGCTTTTGAGTGTGTGATGTGAATTGTACCAGGAAAGGAGCAGGGGACCAGGACAAGAGCAAGAAAACTTGGTTTGAGATAACACCCAAACACTTCAACATGAAGAGATTGTGCAATGCCTGGAGTGGGTGTCTGTCCTCTACTCCCTCATCCCTCCTTGGAGAGCACTGGGCTCCCTCACGCATCAGGGATGGAAACAAAAAGTGTCATTAACATCCACTGTTGTTTAAAGGCTACTCAGGTGACCCTGACACAAACCTCTAGGGAAGATAAGTGAGTGAGATCCCAATTAAAATGAGCTGGAAACTATTCAGCACACATTTTCCCCTTTCCAAGACAACAAGGCTTTAACTAACCAAAATTGGGAGAAGTCATTTAGTTTCCCTGGGTTTTTGTTGAGGTTTTTTTCCTCCTCTTAATCAATGGAGAAAAATGGCATGTCCAGATAATTTCTACAGCACAATTTCTCTTTCTTTGGACTTTCTTTATCCTTTATTTTCATTTCTAACCAGTTTTGAACTGGTCTTTTTTTGAAAGAGGCAACAAATGAGGAAACCCAGAGAGCCCAGCTGACATCAGAGATGATTTGAGGTCCAGCCTAGGGGCACATCTCCTCAAAAAAAGGTGCCCTGATCCATGATTTTCATGGATGCCCTATTCTACCTTTGGGGGTAGAAACAACCCTTGTAGACAGCTATGAAAATCCTGCATATCTACAGACAGCTCAGTCCTTTGATTAATTGTCTCTTAATTAAGGTACAGGCAACCTTAATATCAGCGAGGGAAGATGTCCAGTTTGTCACAATATATCACAGGAAAAGCC
Source organism: Corapipo altera (assembly GCF_003945725.1). NCBI lineage: Eukaryota > Metazoa > Chordata > Aves > Passeriformes > Pipridae > Corapipo > Corapipo altera. The sequence goes on along the minus strand of NW_020884894.1, from coordinate 5,918,836 downwards.
AGCCAAGAGGTACTGGATAGAGAGAGCTCATTCTGGTCCTCCCAGCTTTCTTTTCCAGTTCTGAAGTTCTCTGTCTTGGACTCTGAGAGTTTTGATGCCATCTTTGGAAAACAAAAATATATACACATTTTTAAAAAATGTGAAAAGATTACCATCTTGCTGCTCTGTATATTCCACCCCAACAAGCACTTTAACAAATGTAAATAAAACCAGCTTTTCCTCTTCTGACTTGTCCCATGAAGCTTTACTTGGGCCTCCATGTAATCCATGGGATTTCTGCAGCTTTTAGTTTTAACTAAGTAATTTGTATGGCTGCCTGAGATGCTTCCAAATGTGCAGTAACTCGATTTTGGTATGTTCCCAGCTGCCTAATTAAAACCATGGAATAAAATCATTTGGCTTAGGTGATTTTTAATTCTCCTTTCCTCCTCCTTTTATTTTTAAATCAAAAGAAATCTTTGGAGTCACATATCTAAGGGCTTATTCTAAAAAGCTCTTTGGAAAGGGCACAGGCTGGAAATCCTATCGAGCAGGATAGGATATGGAGGAGAGTTGTCATGCATGTGTGTAGAGCTCGTTTGGACTCAGTGCCAAAGGTTATGGTACACACAGGAAAAATCAAATTGCTTGTGATCCTGCTCTTACTGCAGCATCCCTTTCAGTATGATGTAATGAGGAAAAGAAGATTTCCCCTTCCAAAGCCTTAATGAGCATTTTGGAACAATGGATGAGGACACAGTCCTGGAGGAGCCCAGTGAGGATGTGAAATGTGCTCAAGGAGCACCAGGAAAATGGTGCCCTTTGGGGCATCAGCAAAACCTCACATTATTGTGGGAGTAGGGAACACTTTTCCTCATCCAGAGGAAACCTATAGCCTGCTCCAGACTGCCCTTTATGGGGAGAAAGTTGAAGAACAAGATGTAAAACCTTTCCCCCCAACACACAGAGTGAGTTTGGAAGCGGCAGCCTGTGAACAAGAAATGATTTTTCTTCTTGCTGCATCCACACGGCCAACAATCAAGATCTGGGGCTGTTATTGTAATTGTTTGGTGCAGTAACACACAGATTGAAGTTTGGTTTTTGTGGTATCTGGCTAAGCATGTCGACCTGATGTGGATCAAAGACTACATGGTAGAATTAAGCAAATATAATCAGTGTAATATGATTCATTCTTGTCCTGCTAAGCAGATGTTTGAACAGATGTCAGGTAAAAAAAAAAATGTGCTGGGGAGTTAGTGCATTATTTTAAATTAGTGCATTTAAGAGAAGGGAGTATCTTTATTAACCCTGTTTAAGGTGAAAGAGAGTATTTTTGACTTTGGTTACTGGGAAATTATCCTCCCTTGCCCTTGGAGTGGGCAGCAATCCCTGGGCCCCTTGTCAGAATCAGGACAGTGCTGGTGGGCTGGGATCCTTGCCTATCATCCTGTTTGGCTTAAATCTCCATCATATTGAGAAGCAACATTTAACACACTAAATAAAAAGAGGGTTGAACATTTTGAGTCATTACTGACCTGTTAGCTGGGGAAAACCTTTGATTTGGCTTGTGTTGTGCAGTCACCACCATTATATTCTTGGGAGCTTCCCAGGTCCCTTGTTTGCAAAAATCAGCCTTATCTGGGATTTCTGCCTCAGCACTAAAATCAGGGGAGTCCTATTACACACCTGATTAGTCACAGAATTATAGTAACTGAATGCAAATCTGGTAATTATTGAGGCAACACAATGCTAAACTCATTTAGAGATATATCTCCAGGCTTAGTGACCACCCAGAGATCTCATCACCCCATTTAAACTCCAAAGGCATGACTGGAGCAGACCTTGAGCATCCACACTTTGCTCAGCCAAGAATGTTTCTGCAGCATTTCGGAGCTGTGCCTCCTTTCTTAGTCAGAACTCCACAAACCCTAAAAAAGAACTTGTGGCCGATAAAGAGCTGTTTGGAAGAGTGCCTGGGAATGACTAACCCATCTCAAATTCCAGATATTCCAAAGAAGATTGCTGGTCTGCCAGAGCAGTAGTGCAGGACAGGTTGGTGGGATGGGAATTCCTTACATGTTCAGTGAGATTCCTGTTTGATTATATTCTAGATTTTAATCAGCTGATGGAAAAAACTCAGGATACAGGTGGCTTTTCCTTACCAGTTCTATTGGCTGGAGAGCTGATGTGCTCCAGCAACTACTGTTGAAAAGGAGAATAAATCAAAACAAATAAATAGGAAGGTTTGAGGTGACTCTGCTCCTTCACTCAGCAGTTTTGTGTCAGAAAGGAACATCAAGCCCTTCATCTCTGAGAGTCATTAATTTCTTGAGGCATCCTGGATGGTTTCCCTGTGAATCTCTGCGGAGATGGTGCTTTTTATAACCATCTCATGTCACTGGGGAAAGCTTCTCCAGCCAGCACATTCACTCAGCCACCAGTGCTGCCTGACATTTACCCTGTGATGTGGCTTTGTTAACTTTGTCTGGCCATGCAGAGCCCTCTACATAAGGTCATTCTTCGCAAGAACAAACAATTCTGCAGACATATTATATCAAAACATCAATGCCTGGAAAAACTGGGCTTCAATCAAGTTGTTTTATTTACTACTCATTGCTCTTAACGATAATTTGATTTTTTTTTTTCTTATTTTATCCCCTCTTCTCATTTTCTTTGCCATCAGGACATGTTACAGCTCTGTCCACTGCACACAGAGAAGTTTACATGTTTTGGAAACCTTTCAACTGAGGGACATATTTAGATGTATGCCTGAAACACAAGCCTGTGTTGTTGTTATAAGGGCGTGGATCTTGCTTTAGCTACAAGGCTTGGAAATTCAAATAGGAGAAGAGTCTGTAGCAGGAGGCAGTAGCAGCCTGATAGCTAAAACTCTCCCCAGTTTGGATTTTCTCTGTCACTACAGCAGTGACACTACAGCAGATGGGACCCTCATCCTATCACTTCGCTTTCACACTTGCTCCATCCCTTCCCGTTCATTATTTCACCTATTCTAGGTTATCATCCTAAAGTCAGCAAACAGGCTGGATATAGAATTCAGATAAAGCTCCTACCTGGGCTCATTTCCAGCAGTGTATTTTTGAAAAGGCTTTGCTGTAGAAACCTTTCAAACAGCAGCTGGGGGAACAAATGACCCCACATTTGTATTTCAGAGCAAGTTGAAATTATTCCTTAAGCAGAGCAGCATCCCTTCTGTGATCCCTTCTGTAACTTGGTGACTGATTTCTGTCCTGCTTTTACCCAGGAGTTGCCCCATAATGCTGCTCCTTGACAGGGACCACAGTGATTATTTTAATTTTCCAAAACAGAAGAAACAGAGAAAATAAATGCTCCAGGCAAAATTCTTGCACACAAAGTGCTCTAGCCCTAAAGGTGTGATGAAAGCATAATCCTGCACATAACCCTTAGTTCTGCTGCCTAAAATAATACTCCAGGATGCTGGCAGGGGAATACTACGCTTCCTGTGAGTGTTTCAGTTCACATTCTCCCAAAAATAACACAGCGACTGTTAACACCTGCACTTTTCAACATTTCCTTGCTAACAACAAGGAGATTAATGGGTTCCATTCAAAAAGACCTTTTTGACCTCATTTATGATGTTGAGAAACTCAGGAAATTGCCTGCTAATCCAAACCTTGATAATCCCAGTATTCTTCAAAAAAATCTCTGCTCGAAGCAGAGAACTGTTTTATCAAGGTAGGACAGGATCCACGGGGTGTCACAGCAGGTGGATCCCTGCATTAAACAGGGAGTTAAGAGAGATAGGGAATGCAGGAATAGAGGTTCCCAACCTGCCCAGTGCTGCAGAGCACAAGCACGACTTCATTTGGCCAAGATTTAGCTCCCATTTTGGAAAGCCTGGGAAGATGAGAGTCTGGGGGGGATTCCAGAAGCTCCCCAGGGGCTCCACTGTTCTCTGGCAGGAGTAGTCCAGGCTGACCATGCAGAGAGATCCTGGAGTGACCCAGACATCCCCAATCCAGCAGCTCCTGATGGCTCCCTGCCATGGCAGCTGGGGAACTGGCATGGGAACCAGGAGCTGCAGGTTGGCTTTTTCTGGACTAGTTCACTCTGGCATGGCTTTGTGCAGAACCTCTGCGTGTGATTTCCCAAGGAAGTTTTCTTCCAGTTTTTCATGTACAGTTCCAGCCTTCGGCTTTCAATTTTGCAGAGGACTGGAGGGCATTTTTTATCTTTTTATTTCCCTTCTAAATTTATTTATTTATTATAAACTGAAAGTAGACCAAACATGAGGTTGCCAAAGAGGTCCAGCCTTGAGCAAAGAGCCTTCCCCAGACTATGCAAAGTACTAATACACCAGCACCTCTACCTGCCTTTGCTTAAGGAAGCATTTAGCCAGTTGCTCAAATGACATCTTAATTATAAACTTTGCAAATGAGCCACGAGAAATGCAGAAATAAGGACCTGTGCAGCTCCTCCCCAGTAAGAGGGAAAACAAAAATGAAAACCACTGCCTGGATTTAGTACAGGATGGTCAGGAACACCAGGGTGGCAGCTGCTCCTTGCCACCTTCCAGAGGACACGCTGAGGATGCTTTTAGAGAAGAACCAGCCTCAAAGAGGGAAGGTTTGTACAGAACAGAGCCACTTCTATCCTTTTTTATACTCTCCTGCAATCCTGGGGATTCCTATGAAGCAAAATCAGTTAATCAAGAAGAGCTCCAGCTAATAGACAAATGTCTCTCCTGAGGAGGGAGGTGGGTGTTTCACAGGGGCTGGAATGGGTCTTGTGGTGCTAAGTTGTCACATCCTCCTTTACCCGAGCAACAAAGTCAATCTCTGCACCTCTGTAAGATGGAAAGAACTGGTTTCCCTTGAAAAAACCTGATGGGGAGGGATACTGGAATAGGGATGAAGCGAAGAGCAGCAGGCAGATGCCACAGCTCAGGTTTTCTGTCAGAGTAAAGCTAATTAGATCCTTTCACTGCCAGGGAAGATTAACACATCCAGAGGGTGATCCCAGACCAAAGATGCCCCAAAGCTTCAGGTGGACAGACCCAGGCAACACATTCTCAGTGCTCCCTCCCTGCTTTCTCTGATCCTTTTGCTTTCATTCCCATCATCTCCCTGTTGTTCATACGTCATCCTCAAGTGACTGTTTCAAGTCTCTGTCTCACCCCAAACCTTTCTCTGTTCGGCCCAATTAATCATTTTGATGAACTCAAAAACATTTTGTTTCAGAGTCAGAATGGGGGGCAAATTCATCAGGTGTGTGAGCAGGAAATAACAATGTGCCACCATTGTAGACATTTTTTTACAAATTGTACTAATTGAGTTGTTTTGTAGATACCAAACAGGTGGAGGGGGAGGGAAACTGATGTGGCCATTTTAATCCTTTTGGTCAATAGGAAGTTTTCAGGCAGTTTCAAACAATTGGGGTTGAGAAAGTACAGCCGATGTTGTGTGTGTGAACACAGCGATTTGCAGCCCAAATGCAGAAAGGTCAAACCATTCAGGGCTGAGAGCTGGAGCCCATTGTTCAGGAGACCAGCTTCCCCACGGACCCACAGGAAGCACAGGGCAAAGCTAAGGATACCCTTGCCAAAGTTTCTGGGAGTATTTTCCCAAGGCTCACTGTGTGTGCTGCTTGCAAAACAGAAAAAAGAAGGAGCACCGTAAATATGTCAATAAGTACAGGGAAAAAAATCCCTTCAGACAGTGAAGTGTATGTATGTTTTCCACATTAAAATACAGAGGTCTTGGTAGGGTCATCTTGAGTGAGAAAAGATCATAGGACCATTTAGGTTGGAAAAGCCCTCCAGGATCATTGAGTCCAAGCTGTGCCTGATCCCCACCTTGTCACCCAGACCAGAGCACCAAGTGCCACGTCCAGTCATTCCTTGGAATGCTCCAGGGACTCCACCACTCCCCTGGGCAGCCCTTTTCAATACTTGAAATGGTAGGACTGATCCTGACAATAAAAATATGTTTTCAAACAGGGGTTCCGTGGGCATAAACATCTCCCTAACCACCTAGTGAATTATTTCAGCTGAGAAACTCTTTCCCACACAGATCTTAATAGGACAAGGAGCAATGGCTTTAAGCTGAAGGAAGGCAGGGTTAGATTAGATATCAGAAGAAATCCTTCCCTGGGAGGGTGGTGAGGCCCTGGCACAGGTTGCCCAGAGAAGCTGTGGCTGCCCCATCCCTGGAAGTGTTCAAGGCCAGGTTGGACAGAGCTTGGAACAACCTGGGCTAGTGGAAGGTGTCTCTGCCCATGGCAGGGGGTGGAATGAGATGATCTTTAAGGTCCCTTCCAACCCAAACCATTCTGTGATTTTATGATTCTATGAAGTTTTCATATTATGATGGTCCTAAACCTGCATTTACCCTGACTGACCTTCATTGGTGGCCTGAAGATTCTTGGATGTACAATAGCCAAGAACAGAGCAAGAACAGTAAACAGTCTTAAATTTGCTATCTAAAGCCCTTCTCCAATTATGTGAAATTCCCACCCAAATTTGAATCCTGACAAATCACTGGAAAAGCCACTGAATTGAATGATGGATTGCTAATTCATCCTGGGATAAAAGCAGGATTAGGCTCAGGTAGCACAAATGCAACAAGTCTTTCTGAGAGTGGGGGGGGGAAAACTGAACACTGATGGGTTTCAAACACAAGAAGAGTCAAACTGCAGCAGTGGCTCCACCCAACCATGAGTAATTAAATATTTTTCAGTTATTCCGAAAAATGAGATAGTTGATTCAGAGATCACATCCTACTCAAAATCTCTACAGAATAAAGCAATTTTTCCTCTGTCCACCCAACCTCCTCTGTGGGGTTCCTACTTTCTGCATTGCCTGGATACCAAGGCAAACACAGATATTCCAAGGAACAGGGGAGATTTCAGAAACCTGCCCTGCTTTCAAGCAGAATAACCAGAAAGCAGTTCCTAGACACGCACAGATCATTTTGTGCTAATCAGGGAGCAAACAGCTCTGCAAAATATTATTCATGGGACTGAACATCAGCCAACTGCAAAAACATTTTCTTTACTTGTGGGTAAATAGTCGCACAGTGTCGGTCTCTGCCTCCCAGCATTAAGGTAATTTCACACTTTACCAAATAAAACACCCAGAGCCACAAGCAGGAAAATTGCAGCAAATTAAAACACACAGCGATTCAGTTTTGTCTAAACTGTTCTGGTCTCTGTTTCAATTTCTTTGCCTGATTTGAGCTGAACTTCTGAATTAGAAACAGCGAATCTGGGATTTTTTTATTTTTTTTTAAGACACAGTTTTAGGGGCGGGTGTTAGTTAGAGAGCACCAGGCAGAGAAAGAGACATATTGAGGTCAGGACAGAGAGAAAAAGCCAAGTAAGAACTAAACAGGGAGGCAGAGTATGCCCAGCAGATACCACATTAATTCTGCCTGTCTGCATCCATCTTCTGTCTCATCTGCTATTTGGGTTTGGGACACAGGGGCCAGGGACCTCATAACAGACTGCAAATGAAGCCTTTGAGGAAGCATCAACGTCCATGCTCAGTATCAGAAGTAATTAGAAAGATTTCTAGTCTCACAGAGCTGAGTTTTTGATCCAGGGTGAGTTCAGCAAGGCCACAGTGTCTTTTCATAAAGCTCATTAACTGGTACCCAACCAGTCACAAAGAAACGAGGCAAAACCTCTGCCTCGGACATCAAGGACTTCACTCAGCCACAATCCCAGTACAAGTCATCGTCTGATTCTCCAGCTCTGGCTCAGGACTTGTCTCTCCCCGAAGCTGAGCACAGTTCATCCTGCTCCATGGGCCCCAGCAGAGGAGAGACAAAGTCCTTCCCTAACTTCACTGAGCCACTGGGCAAACCTAAATCCGGGAACCAAGTCTGAGCATCACCACATTTTAGCGCTGCTGGAATGCAGGCTTCTAATCCTGGTCCATCCTGGAGAGAAGGAACATCTCCAAGCAGATCTGTTGCTCACGTTTCAGCTCATTTTTCATCCCGCTCTTGACATTCAGATCAGTTGGATACCTCAAGCCTTAGAACATTTAATTATAGCTCATGCCATCATTTACCTTGTCCACTAAGCCTTTGATTACATTAGGCAAGAAAGAAAATTTCGTCTATGTTATCCAGTTATTCCTTAGGCTGAAAATAAAACTAGAATTGGCCAGAAAAAGATGATATTTTTCTTCGAGACAGCTGAAGGAAGCATAAAAACCGCTGTCCAGGATATCCGGAACTTGGCTGGTTCTTTCTCTTCCCTGAGTTTGCTCACCAAATGATTTTTGTTTATTTTATTAAAAAGTCTGTTCCTCTTTTACAGGTGTCCTACAGGCAGAAAATGTGTCTTGGCTGGGGACGTGTGAGGGAATTAGTTCTGGGTTTCTTCTCAGGAGTAATGGAAGTTTTCTGCTCAAGGTCTGTGCATGGGCAGCAATATTCTTTTCCATGCTTAACTTCATGTGATGCAATTAGGCACAGAACTTCAGGAGTGATCAAATTATTGGGAATTTTAAGGCTAGAGTAAAAATGGAAGTGAACCTGCAGTGGTAAGTGAAAGAGGATCTTTGGAACTGTGAATTAACCTGAATAGTAAATTCAAGTCAGATTTGCAAAGGTTTGGCATTTTTGGAAAGGAGTTTTGCAAAATCAGAAGTCCAAGTTAAAAAACAAACCAAAACAAAATCAAACCACAACAAACCCCAACAAAGACTCCCTGCACTGTATCTTTTTAATTCAAGTAATTCCCGAACCTCAGTAATGAGAGGGTGGTGTGAGGATACAGCCCCCATTCACTCATCCTTAGGACCAACTTATTTGCTCACCCGACTCCATAATTAACTGACTGAGCAGAAAAATGAGCCCTATTAAAATAACACAGCAGTTTCTGCTGGCTCAGCCAGGTCAGGCAAGACCCAGAGCCAGCAGAAGGGAAGGGATGGAAACAACATGGCAGGGGGAGTGGAAAGGCAGGATCGTGGTGGCAGTGACAGATTAATTCACACTGTTGCACTGTACCTACAGTATTTTGACATTACTGAAATAATTTCTGGTTATATAGAAACTCAAAGCCTAATGTTTTCTTGAAGGATAAACCTTTGCAGGAGTTAACATCTCTAAGGTGGTAAAAGCCAATGAGCCAGAGTTTGGTGGGTTTTTTTTCCACAGATCAAGCTCAAGGAAGAAACAGTAAAGAAATGAATCAGCAAGGGCTGGGAAAGGCTATCAGATTAATAATACAAGGCAGGGGAGGACAGAGAGTAGCTGAGCACATCATCCACATGAGTATCACCCGAAAACCAAAGCACTCAGGGTCATGTTTAACTTTAAACATGTGTCCTGCTCAGTCAGTTGCTTAATCACTCTAATGAATACAAATAGCCTCAAGCATTTAAATACTCTGTCCTATATGAGCACCCCAAACCCAAAGCTGCCAGCACTTTGCGCTCATAGGTAGGGGTCGATCAGTATTTCCAAAAAGTTTTGTAACAGACAACTTGTACTTTGAGTATACAATACTGGGACTCTCTGTGGATATTATTTTTCTATCTTTTCTCTCATCTTCACTATCAAACTGTCTGTTTGGAAGTCCTGTTTTCAAAGAAAACAGAGAGGATGAACCATGTTAAGTATATTTTGCAAATGATGGACAGGATTTATTGTTTGGGAAACAAAAGAAATTGAATTTCACCTCACACAGTGCTTTTTGTAGATCCCCAGCACTACAGGACTAATGAGCTTTCCTAATTGGGATGATGACTAGTAGGTGAATGAGCTTTATTTTTCCTAGAAAAGTTTCCTTACAGTGTGAAATTTAGAGGACCTGTGACCAGTTTCCATGAAGATCTGCTCCTTGGGACCCATCCAACTACACCATGGTCACCTCTAGGGCCTAAGAAAGCAAAGGGGAAACTCTTTAATGTGGGAGTGGGATGTTAATTATAGAATAAATGAGTGAACCAGAGCTCAGCCAGAAATTTTGAGTGTCTTTAGCATATTCCAACGAGGCTTTCCTGCTCTCCAACACGCATGGAGCCATCCTCTCGGCCTGGCAAGCATCCAGGTGGCTGTTCCCCCTCCTCTCCTCCACGAGTGGAGAAGAGAGAAGGAGTCAGAAAGTGACATGGCAAATCTCCAGTCCTCTCCACACATATTTCACTAATATGGCAATTAATATCATGGACCAGTGCCTACTTCATAAAGCAGATTCAATATGTCGGTACGAAGGCAGAGAGCGAGTGATTTAGAAACTACTATTTCTTGGACAAGGGCAGACTTAAAAAGCCTGATCTCATAAATCTGTGGTTTCTCCACATTTTTAGGTTGTGTATATGAGAACTCCCACACCAGATAGCAGGACGTGTAACATTCTTAAGTCCATGAACCCCAGTCACATGATGGTAATTACTGAAGACCTTGAAACAAAAAGACTAATAAATTCAGCATTGAGAGCACAGCTCCTGTTCGGTTACTCGTAGCACAGGGCTGAATTTGGCCAGAACCCTTGTGGGGAAAGGTCTTATCCTTTAAAACATCTTGATTTCTCAACATGTTGTTGATCATTTGTATACCTCTGACTACATGTTGGACAAAAGATAGTCCACTTAAGTGTCCTTAAAGGGCCCAAAGCATCCAACCCAGCGGGTGCTGGCTCCTATTTCCTTTGGCCTCTTCAGAAATTCAGCATCAGTAGCTTTTGAGAGGGAGGAATTACAACAAAGTCCAGCTAAGTGAAGTTTTGCTTTCCAAATACAGAGGTTCTTTAGAGCACAGAGCTGTATGTTGGACTGACACGGTAAATATAGGATCACTTATATCTCAGGGAAGAGAGACCACATGTACTCTGGAATAAAAAAACTGATTAAAATGGGAAAGCAGGTGAAAAATGGGGTGGAAAAAGTGGGAAGAACAGAAGAACTCACCACCCACTGCAGTCAACTAGAAGCACTCACAGTTTAGCAACTCCCCAAATCAAACTCCTACAGATGAATTCAGCGTATTGTACAAAAAATTCCATGTCCTCCTCTTTCCACCGCCATCAACAAAGATTACTACAAGGGAAAGCCAAAGATATTTGTCTCTTTGCTGCTGTGTGGGTCTCTCATCCCAACCCTGGTGTGGTCTGTGCACGCCTGGTGCTGTGACTCATTAGCTGAGCAGAGCACAGCTTGCCCCAGCGTTGCACTCCTGCCGCGGGTGAAGCTGCCAGCCCTTTGAAGGAGATAATGCGTCCACTGCTGGGCCAGGGCAAGTTGGCACCTCTCCACTGCCTCATGGATTTACATATGTATTTTTAAAATGAAGCAGTCATTAAAATGCTGCTTCACTCTGATAATTGCAATTATCCCATTCTTTCGGTGGCCCACTGTAAACAGAGAGTTCACTGTCTTGTCTTTTCCTCCAGCTATAGAGTCATCTCAATCCCAGGACTTCCTCTTTGGCAGCAGGAGAACCCATCTGAATCACCACCCGGCTCTTGCTTCATCCTTAGACTCTGATGGTCTGATAACATTTACTCAGAACCATAAGCAATTAAAACCAAGATGACACATTAAAACAATCTCAATTTAGAGTCCATCTTTAAATGATTATTTAGAGCTGATTGGGAAATGGAATTTCTGCTCTGCTGGAAAGTCAAATGTTTCAAAATTCCCTTTCATCACAGACTGGAATGCAACCTGAATTTGGCTTAAATCCCATCTTAGTTGGACTTTCAGCACCTGGGACTTGCAAACTGCTTAATGTCAGCCGTCACTTCATCCTGGAAAAGTACAGATGTTTCCACATGGGGCACAGAGTGGCCTTCATTATAATGCACTTAGCACTGTCCCATTAATTAGTCTCAGGACAGGCAGAATTCCTGCTTTCTACCCAAAGCCTCCACATAGGCATGACTGTGCCCAGACCACACCTAACACATGAAGGACAAACCCAAAGAGTCACAAGGGCAAAACACAAGAACTTTTGCCCAGTAGAGCCAGAGTCCATAAAAGAAGGAGTTGTGAGTCTGAGAACTTTCCGGACTGGATGGAGATGGAATTATCACTTTTCCACAGAAGGAATCCACCCACTGATATACAGGGAAGGTCTCAACAGGCTTTTCCCCATCCTCTCTGATTGCACATGAAGGAAAAGAAACAAAAAGGTGTGCAAGGAGAAGTTTTACTTTGCACATCAGGGAGATGGAGATTCCCCCAGCAGAGAAACACTCTGGTCTCCCTTCTCACACATTGCATGAGGTGGATAAGCAGCCTCTCAAAGCTCTTACATAGTGATTAATTTATCTGATACAACAGGATTCAAACTTATGGGGAAAACCACTGGGAGGAGACCAAATGGAGTGTGACCATGGTGTCATGAAGACCCATTTCCTACGATAGCCTTTGACAAAGTTCACTGTCATTTTTGGTCACCATCCACCTCTTGTCTTCTGTGCCTCCTACAAAGCAGAGACGTGGTTGCAGCTGATGCAGTTCATGACCAAAATCCCCAGTGCTTAACAAGGTTAAACATATATGTGCATGCAACTGCTGCTCTCCAAGCAAGGTTCTGCAGCACAGCTTTGAGATATCTCCAAAGAATGAAATTTTGAGGAAGACAACAGCAGTGCTGGGTCAAGATTTCTCAGCTGAGCTTCTCTCTCAAGGGTGAAGGAGGATGGATAGATGGGGAAAAACCTCTTCCATCTCCAAAGTCTGTATGGGTGGTGTCTTGCTGCTCTCCAGTCATGGATCAAAGCAAGAGCTGGCCACTCACTCCCCCCCTTCCTCCTGGAGTTGGTGACAATGCAGTAATGAAAGGAGGCTGTAGCAGATGATGGTCCTATCCCTGGTGTGGACGATGGGAGGCCTGAAATCCCTCCCTGTGCTGCACAATTCCTCTACTACAGTATTTGGACATGCCTTAAGTTTTTGTCCAAGCCAAGACTGAAATGGTGGCTATTAAAAGCACCATTCTTCACCTATGAGTTGTAAAGGGCTCTTCTTTCACAACTGCTTGAGTGATGGGTCATTACTCAACTCCCTTTACAGAAAAGCTATTTTCCCCAAGTTCCTTGCAAATCAAGTGACTTTCTGGTTTATTGAAATTGCATTGGCTTGAGTAGCCTTGTCATCGCCAAGTCCCTTTGACTCCTACAGCAAAACAGCCCCAAGGAAATCTGTCATAGCTGAGCAGGTGGGAAAAGAGGGAGCAATGGCCTTTTATAGGATGAAAACACATTTCTGACTCTGAAGGGCTCCTGAGGAGGAAAATCAGAATATGGGCTCTGATTCAGCAAAGCAATTAAGTATATGCTTTAAGTTAAAGCCTCGATTAATTCCTTTGACTCCAATGGGATTTAAGCAAAGACTTAAAACTTAGCTGAATTCAGGTCTAAAAATTCCTCTGACGTTTTTTCCTTCTGGATTATAGTGAAAGAAAGTGGTTATAGTGCATGCCTTGAGAATCAGAGGGGTGATGAACTGTGATGCACATTCAGTTTAATGTAAAGCTTTAAAAATCACTTGGCAGGAACTGAGTAATAAATTAAGTTGCTCAACTGCTCATGCTTTGCAACCAAAGCCATTGTCTTCCAAGGGCTCCAGCATTATAACTTCCCAACTGGCCCCAACTCTGCTGTGTCGCATCAGAAGAAACTTTACACTTGATAAGTCCTCTAATATGCCAGGGAGAGTTCCTCCCTCCCCTCCTGCTCTCCTCCCACCTCTTTAATGAGCATCTCCATTAGCTTTAAAGTACAAAGGGAGTTCACTTTGTGTGCCTTTGTGTTCTTTGCATGTTGGGATTGCTAAGGAGCAGTTCAAAAAGCAATCTGCTCAGAAACCACAGTTTATGAGTCCCAGAAGTTTCATTTGCTCAGGTCAGACTGAAAGCTTGGCTGAAGATACAGTAGAAATTTTTCTCTGTCAGGCAACAGAAAGCAGTACAAAGAACCCAGCTGTTAGGTCTCAGAGCCCAGGCCTCTAATTAAAACAGTGGAAAATTAGATAACTTCACAAATTCATCACTGCCACCACTGGCTGTCAAAAAAAAAAAAAAGCTCGGGGGTTACCACCCACCTTTTGTTTATGTTGCTAACCAGTGTCTCTGCTGTGTGTGTGTGTGTGTGTGTGTGTGTGTGTGTGTGTGTGTGCACAGAACAGAGTTTTTCTCCCTTCCCCCCTGCTCTCAGCCACTTTTTGCACCTCATTCAAGAAAACTTCTGATGAGACTGGAAAAAGGGCTGTAAACCAGGTTTGCAGACGTGCCTCCCTGGACAGATTTTCTAAAGGATTCCGTTCCTGCAAGGGAAAACGAAAAAGACTCAATCTTATTGTTCTCAAGGGAGGAGGAAGGGGCGCTATTCTTCCCAAAGATGCAAGGTACAGTCAGTGTGGTGCTTCTGAATGTCTGGCCTCAGATCAACAAATGTCATTTGTAGCTTGTGATCAGCTCTGCATTAACAAAACTCCAGCAAACAATACCTCCATCCCTAAAATAAAGGAGGAAAGACCTTGTTGCACAAACACTTCAGCGACAGTCGAAAAAGAAATCTTCCATTCTTTGTGAAGTTAAATTCATGTTTTAATTACTGAAGATAATTTCAATAGCCCTCAAGACTAAGAGGGATTAAAAGTGTCTCTTGTATTAAGCCTTGCTTCCAGAAAAAAATCCGCTTTCAAACAACAAAGGAGAGAGATTTGCATCTTAAGAGCCACACCAAGTATGAAATAGCTTCTTCTGCAGGAGCTTTGGCACAGGGGACCAGGAGGAGATGGACCATGGTACCACACGGGACAAGAACTAGATTAAAAATGAAAATATTTTATAAATACTGAAGTGGAAAACAAGTTGGTCGCAGCTTAACTTTCATTTGACGTTTCAGGGTACAGGACCAGCAGGGCAGATACTCCCACCCCCAGCATGACACCCGAACAAGGTCTGTGGTTTGGTGTTTTTTTTGGTAACAAACCCTATCACAACACTTGAATATCTAAATCTCACCTGAATATCTAAATTTGTGAGCAGAGCCCAAGCAGCCAAGGCTGGTGAGGGCAGCAGGTTGTGATGTCTCCTGTCCCAGTAGACCATGCAGAGATGGGGCAGGGCTGGGGGACCTGCAGCCTGTGCTGCTTCTCTGCTTTTGTTGTCCTTGGGACCCCTTTGTTGTGCTTGGGAAGGTTGGAAAACAAGTATTTTTTTGGAATAAAAAGTAGGAACGCAAGAGCACGGATAAGAATAGAGCTAATAAAGAGAAAGATGAGGCAAACAGCTATGTCAAGACCACTGCTACATTAATCCATTAATTAATTTCCATTCACAAGCAGGAGTAACTACAAGCTCCTAATTTGCTTTCCCAGTCAAATGTAACACATTTGTTTAGCATATAGAGCCCATGTGGTTGCTTCAACTAAAGCCATTTTACCTCATGCCAAGTTGAGCTGAGGGCATCCAGAGCACCCAGCAGCCCAGAAGTGGCTCCATCAAGGGTTTGTGTGATCAAACCCAGCAGCTGCTCCCGGGGTGTCCCAAACTCTTACCCAGCACCCTGAAGGATGGAGCTAAGGGTGAGTACGTGCCCACACACAACCCTTGCTGGAGTCACTGCTGGGATCAGAGCCTTGGGACTCCCAGGGAGCCAAATCACCCACAGCCCGCGGGGCTTCGCGGTGATTTGTGCCTTTGAATTTCTATAATTGGCATGATTTTTCTAAAAACAAAAAGCACCAACAACAACCCCTTCCCAGTTCTCACCAACAAAAGGTAAAGACATTGAGAAGGACGGCATTCTCTTGTCACATGTTACCTTCTAAATCTTGAGTCTTCCTTTGTACTCTGACAGTAATTTCACATATAGACATGGCTGCCAAGCGAGGTTTGTTTGATGTTCTTTCCTGCCTTTGTAATGGAGTTTCCTTTTAAGCAGGAGGAGGCGGAGGGTGAGGGGATGACAGGGGCTTATAAATATGGAAAAGACACTTTTTGGCATAAAATTCACGTCGCATTTAAAATATCTCTATGGCTTCCCCCCCCCCCCCCTTGTTAAACCGGCCACCTTTGGGATTGTCCACTTGGAAAATCTAATGTTAAAAAAAGAAGCACAGAAGGGAAAATCATCATTACTGGAAAATATTCAAAACATTGGGAAGCCAAAAAATAGCCTTCAACCAAATCCACTATAAATCCTGCAGTGATGTCAGCACTACCTCCTCTCCTCTGAAAGGCCACACTGCCACCAGTGCCCTTATGGCAGCTGTAGTCAAGCCAGCAATGAGTGAGTTGATGCTCTCTGAAGTGACCAGATCTTGGCTAACTTATGCATTCCATAGGAGAAAAGACCTAATACTCATCCTAAGTCCTAATAATAGAGTTTGGGGAGGTAGCTCCATGTTCTCCACCTATAAGACAAAGCTGGTGATGATCCAGGCTGCTAACACTGTGAATCACCCACCAGAGCTATTAATTTATACCTTGTAGTAAGCCATCTCAAAGATGTAAGTGGTATCCCCATGGTTACACAGGAAGATCATGAGAGAAGGAAGTAGTTGTCATCCAAAAAGCAGGCTCCTGGTCCTCAAAGTCACAGTACTGGTGTTCCCACACCCAGCACCAGAGGACCAGACCTGGGATACTTCCACGTCCAGAGCACGAGGATGACTAATCTGAGAAAAGAACACATTATATTTGCTTCATCCCAGGAAAAAATCTGCATTGAGTGTGAGGTGTACTGGAAATACAACACATACCAGTCAAGCCCACAGAGTTTCAATCCACCGGTGGCTGGTGAACTCAACATTCAGTTCCACTCAGCTGCCTTGTCTTCATTTCCTGAAGCTTCTCAAGAAGGACCTACATGTCTCCCTGCGTTTTAGCACATAATGTATGTGCATTTCATTTATCCCCATGACTGTTTTCTTTAGATTGCTCTTGACACTACACACTTCTCCTGACACACGAAACCCCCCCCTCCTTTGATAGATTTATATGCCTTATAAACAAAAGCTAAAAAATGTAGCCAATGGCCCCAAACCCCTGCCAATTCAAGTATATGGAAGAACAAGAAGTCAATGGATTTTTCTTTTCTTTTTTAATAGGAATACTAGGGTTTGAAGTAGAAAGATCCATTAGTCCGACTAATGAGGGATTGTTCCCCGTAGTATATCCCCCTCAACGCTAAATGACTCAAATGATAGCCCTTCCAACACTTCCCTGGGGGAAACTATTCCACAGCCTAATAGATTACACTGTCAGGAGTTTTCGGCCAGATGTGTTTCAAAGGCTGCGAAATGTGCTTGAGTGTTTGACTTGGAAACCCTTTAAACAGTTTTTGACTCCCATATTTGTGATACCACAAGCATGACTTGAGCTGTTGGACCTCCCCACCCAAGCCCTGCACACCTCTGTCCCACACAGACGCTCCCACGTGCGTGGGATTGGGCTCACACGAGCCCCGTCCTTGCTGTGCAAGGAAAGCTGCTGCAGAAAGATCGCTGAGTGTTTGTTGCTCTATGGGAAACTGAAGCCTAAATTGTCTTGCAAGCTTGAAAGACTTGGGCTGACATTAATCCAGGGAAAACTACTCAGGAAAAAAAAATAAATCGAGGGTTTTGATGCCACTGGTTTGCCAAGAAATGTCCATTATGCTGCCAGAGAAATTCTTTTTGTGGTTCCTACTGAGCTGTGGCCCGGGACCTCCAGTCAAGCTCTTGGTTTGCTGCAGGTGGCTTTCTCTTAGCTTGGCTTCAGCAATGTGTAAATCCCATCTAGCTGTGCAGCAGGTGGGATCTGAGATTGATTCTCCTCCTGTCCCCATTGCCATTTTGGCTTCTTGTCATCACTATAAAAGCTGGAGGCACTGGACCTGTTTGTCCTGGGGTTAAATAGAGCCAAAGAGAGATTTTTGTCAACTGCTGGAGCCGGAGGGGTCCTACTGGAAGAGTCAAAATGGCTCTGCAGAACAAGTCCTGAAGCAGTAACTTGAAGTATTGATGTGGTGGGTTGAATCTATGGTTCCACATAGTTGAAAAACTGGTACTGAACTTAAAAACCAAAGACAGGTGAGAGTCTTCCTGGTATAGAAAATACCTACTGCTCTTCTGACAGCACAGGTTTAATGCTTCATCCACAGATACACTCTGGGATGATGCATTGCTTGGGAATACTTCATAGCATCCTGTGGGATTAACTCAGAGAAGCAGAAGTCTCTTCCTAGGACAAGATTGTTATCCAGACAGTAACATCAGATCTGTACGTGCACGTGCACACAAACAGCTCAGAAGCTCGTGGTTTTCTTCCTTCTCTTCAAGTTGACCTTAATTTACCTCCCTCCACCACAGCCTTCTCTCTCTAGAAGTTTTAAATATGATATCCCAGTTTGCTTCGAAATAGAGTTTTTGGCAAAGCTTTGAGATATTCGGAAGTGAGCAGAACATATATCACATCTCACCCAGAAGAAACCATTTTTGCCATCACCCACAATAACGTAATGCTTGCAGTTATCTGCCAGAACACTGTTGTAGAAGATGTAGTACAAACAACACAGAAATGGGACCTGCTTTACTCTGAAGTTTACAATACACTTGGGTTAGGACTTAAAAATGTTCTGGTTTTATACCTAAAAATAAAACAGAATAGAATGTACTCTTCTCCTATTACCATCACTACCACCAAGAGGAGAAATAAGGAGAAGTCCAACCACTTTTAAGGATGAAATGTGATAACAGATCCAGTGAGCGAAATAAAACCCGTATAAACTGATCTAAGACTTTAAGTGTGTGCAAAATGCACTCACTTTCTTGGCAGAACTGATTTTTATGCAACTAAGGCAGGGAAGTTACATAAGGCATCCCTCCCCATGCACTTTACTGGGAAGTAAAGATGTCACTGGAATTCCTGTGCAATTAAAGTGGAAGCAGTCAGTTGAGAAAAGTTTATGGGAGAAACTGGTCTGAAACAAAACCTCAGAGGTGCTTGTTTCCCTCCTCTCTCCCAGAAACTTTGCATGGTTTTAAATCCCTGTACTGATGTGGCTTAAGTTTTTGCCAACCATCCAGATCCTTATAAACGATCACACTTCCATTGTCCAGGGCAATGGGAACAAGAGGAGGATTTAGGTACTCCAGATATTTGAGACATTTCAATTCAACGTAAAGAGAAAATCTAAGCATTGTGGCTTAAGCTGTTTCTCTGGCTAGAGACAGGTATTGATGGTCCAACAAAAACACCGGGCATGACTTCTGGGAACAAAGTCTGATCTTTGATATTGCACACACGTGTTTTTCCTCTTGTTGAGGTAACACGATGCCATGTAGATAGGAAAATGAGAAGCTTTGATCGATTCCGCCTCACACAAAATGTACTGAACAGGCTCTGGGCAGGATAGCTGACAGGGGGGATTACTGTAGATGCTGCAGATAGTGCTGCATTCCTTCCACACATTAAGCTGCTTTATACCATGCCATGACTTGATAAGATACGATAACATAATACAATAGGACATGATACCACACAACCACAGCCAAAAAGAGAAGGAGGAGGAAAGCAAGTTTTGTTTGGGGAAGGATTATCTGTTTCCGATGAGGGCATTCCCTCCAAGGGATGGGTGGGTGTTCAGTTGGGGAAGGGGCTGCTACAGGACAAGTTTTGAGTATCCTCTGGACTTCTAAACATGAATACCTTGTAATCAAAAGAATTAAACTCAAGTGCGGGCTGAAATCTTAATCTTTCTGTACATCCAACCCAAACATTGTTCTGCTTTCTTAAGGGATTAGTAATTATTATGACAAACAACATTGCTTCATCCCGAGGTACTTTGCAATTCCTTATGAGCTGCTTCCTCAGACCTCACACTGCACAGAGCTGGTGAAGCGACCACCTCTTGTGACAAGAGTTTGGAGAGTCCTGGGCTGGTCAGTCTGGTGACTGCACAACAAGGAAAAAAATTATTTTACTTATGGACTGCCTGAAAGAGGGCTGGTTTCATAATATTTCTTCTTTCAATTGTTTCCTTACTTTTATTTAACCCATTAAAAGTTTTATCCTTTTCTAGATTAATGTTATATGAACTGGAAGTTCTGCAGTTTTCAAAGGTGTTTTCAAATCCTTGCAGTCTCTTTGTTATTATAGTCAAACCACCTGTCAAATTTTAGTCTATATGGTAAATACTCAGTTTCCTATAAATAAAAATAATCCCTTTTCAGTAAAAGCACTCCTCAAATCCAGTTACCTTTTCTTACTGTGTATTTCTGAAACTTACTCTGTTGCAGAAGGCAGAGTTATCAGATTGAAGACTAAACACTATGGGAAGAGGAGGAGTTTCTTTTTAAAGGTATATTCTAAAAAAACCAGCTAATAATCCTTTGGAAAGGCCACAAGAGCAATGCATTGGAACAGAATCTGCCCATGGCAAGTGTGCTCACTAAAATGTGAGCGTTATTTAAGTGCTTTGCTGAATCGAGGCCTAAATTCCAGGTTTTATTCAGCTTGGTAGCAGTGACAGAATAAAGACAGGAGGATTATTCTATAAAAGGTTTTTTTGGTTATGTTTCAGCAGTTTTTTACTAAGATTTGAGCAACAATCCCAGTCCTGTTAAGCTTTCTTTGTGAGGAGATGGGACAAAACACTGAAAATTGATTCTTAATATATGGCAACAGCCTTTAAAAAGAGATTTTCAAGGGGGGCTATCACCAAACCCCACATTCAGCTGGGGATTACAGCACTGCAATACTTTGAGCTCTGGGTGAGGTTGGACCTGTC
Source organism: Corapipo altera (assembly GCF_003945725.1). Classification (NCBI taxonomy): domain Eukaryota; kingdom Metazoa; phylum Chordata; class Aves; order Passeriformes; family Pipridae; genus Corapipo; species Corapipo altera. Next base: position 5,898,139 of record NW_020884894.1, on the reverse strand, counting down.
ACCTGAATAAGGATGTGCCAGATATTGTGGTGATGTGAGCCAGGTTTCCCTTGGAAGCATCATTAACACCAGGCATCTCAGGATGCTCAGGGAGGCTGTAGCTAATGCCAGCATACATAGGCTGGATATGAATCAGGAGAGCTGTGCAGAAACCCAGCTGAACTGTAAATCCCCTTCAAGGAGCTGGGTATATCCTTGTGTTAACTCACACTGAACACTGTGCTACAGCTGCACAGCTTAAAAGCCATCTTGGATGGGACAACATGAGCTGCATTCCCAAGAAAGCCCAGGAGAAGTTTGTCAGGTGACAATTTTGCCTAATTTAGACCCAACAATTTGAGAGAGCAAAGTGCCAAGGGGATAAAAGATGTCAAACAATATAAAAGCAACATGGATTAATTCAACCCTTTTGTTCTCAAAGCAGATGATCTTTGGTGTGTCTTCCAACCGAAGCCATCACATGGTTTATAATTTAGACTACTGAGGCTGTATCAGCAATAGAGAGAAAATAAATCAATGATGCTTGTTTGCAGAGGGATTTCTAGTCACCTCTCAGATCCACATGGATCACCAGTAAGCACATCTTGCTTGTGTTTGGGTACAACCAGCTCAGACTTAATCAGGAGTTAGCGCCTATTCAACCTTCCGCTCCATGGTATGAAGAGTTGGGTGTGATTTCATGTGAGTCTTCAATTCTGTCTTCAACTTGGTACATAATTCTGAGAGCAATGAAGGCCAAGCAATGAAGTTTCATTGGAATTTAAGATTTTTCATTGTAGTTGCATGTGTCAATGCAGGTCCTGAGACAGAGGTCAAGTAGGGTTGGAGGTACTGGCACGAGCTTTCATGAAAACAATAATTACCCTCCTGCTAGACTAATTTTAGAGCAAAGCCTGAGGTGCAGCCTGAGCTGAAGCAGGAATATTTGTCACTCAACTCTTGGTAATAAGCCCAGCTGGGTGCATAAGCCCACTACTGAATGTGAGTGATGCGATCCACATCTTCCAGTTGTTCTTAAATTTCAGTGTTCAAAATTCCATATTTCAATGTTGGGCCCAGTTCTAAGAAGCTTTGTCCATTGAGAGGCTGTCATTATATAAACCAGCATCTCCTCCTATACACTACAGACATGGTAAATGCCAGTATCTACCTCATCAGGGTGGGGATGGGGGAAGGGGAGAAGGGAAAAAAGTAATCAGTTGGATTCTTGGTGTCACGCCTGAGTGCTCTCATAGAAAGGGATTTGTTCAGCACAAAAAATGAATTCACACCATTTCCCTGATCTGAGAAGACAGATGACATCAGACCCTTGGCAGGAGGTGCTCTAATCCGTGTACTGACAGGAATATTCACTGGAGCTGTTGCTCACGCTCTGTCCAAGGTTTGATCATAGTTTGAATATGGACCTTATCCTGGTTGACAGTAAAAATGCTTTGTGGCAACTGACAGATGAGGTGGTACCCTATAGATTCAACTGTGATTGTGATGTACAACATCAGCCTAAGAGCCTAAAGAGAACAGGGTGTAAGGGTTGACACTAAAAGCCTGACTGGGCTCAAAACAGCAGCACATGGTATGTGCTTCTAAGATTGCTGTATCTTCATCTCTACCTATGGGGAAAAATAAATGGACATGTTGGTCAAACCTGTGTTCCCTGTTGTATTTTATCACTGCTTTACAGGCCCACAATTCACAAATAAGTAGATAAGGGTGATATAAAGTAGTTATTTAGAAAAAAACCACTGGATACTTTAACATAGTGGCCACAGTAAAAGGCTCATTTTCAGCAGCTTGAGGCTGAATCTAACAGGGTTTATTCTCCTTTATCCAGAGCCCTGTGTAGCTGGCAGTGCTTGGCCACCAGGGTTATTCTCCAGCTTAAAAGCTAGTGGGTGATCAAAAGTAGTTATTTCTTACTGGGAATATGTTAGACTAATCTGTTGATGCTTAAATGAATCTTAGCAGGATTGTCATTAATAGAATGACTATTTAATAATTACAAGAGCCCAATGATCTGGCCTCTTCCCAGAGCCCTTTGCAATGGCAATGGTCAGATTTCTAAAAAGAATGAAAATTGGTGACCATTTTAGATTCCACAGAGGATTATCTACAGGTCACCTGCCAGATGAAACATGGAAAACAGGGAAAAAGCATAGCAGGGATGCACTGACTCTGAACTCCTGAAGTCTGGATTTCCATCTTGGCAGCTGGCAAGACTGCAGGCTCTGGTCCAAGCCCAAAGTCATGATTCCTCTCCTTGTTGCCCACATAAGAAGTTCAATCCAAAGTAATGTTGTTAATGTGACTGAGTCTGTTTGAGGAGAGGAAGGACTGGGGAGGAAACTCCAAGGAGATTTGGCTGAAAGTCACTGGCCTTAAAAGCAGAAAGCACATTTCCACTTCTGCTCAAATCCTCAACCAGCAACTGGAAATACTGTGACATCTCACTGTCTGAACCCCCATGACCTGCAGCTGCTCTGCATCTCCTGCACTTCTGAGCCAGGGATTTTCTGATGCAGTCAGAAAGAGCAAACCCAAGACAAAGTGCTGCCATGTTACCAATACTTCTATCTTTCTACCCACCATGGCTTATGTTCAGGAGATCAAGAAGGAAGTAAACAAAAAACCCAAACAAACAACAACAAAAAAAAAAAACTTAAGCAAAGGGACAGAGAAGTACTTGGTTTAGTTTCTGACAGTGTCCAGCACAGAAAGGAGCAGGGATGGAGTGTGCCAGCACTAATAGAATCATTAAGGTTGGAAAAGACCTCCAGGATCACCGAGTTAAACCTTTCTCAGTACTCTCAGCAGCTGTGCCTGGAACTTGAATTACTCTGGAAGTGTACTGCATGTGGACATGCTTTAAAAAAAGATGTTGAGATTAGGAAAACATTATTTCACTACAGGAATAACACATTTCAGCTGCCTTCACTGCTGTTCAATGGGAAAAATCTTTTCCAGCAGAGAGAGAGGACTTTGTTAGGAAATAAAGTGACACACAGTGGAAGAAACTCTGGGATTTGGGATCTGGATGGTTTGAGGTATGGAGGTGCTGGATAACATTTTTCAAACCAAGTGTTAGTTGGGCTGTGTTGTTCCCCATAGGGTTTAGTGATTACAAGAAGAGCAAGTTGAAATCACAACTCCTTCAAAGGAGGCACTGGCTTCCATATATCACCATCTCATGCTTGATGAGAAATGGTCGAAAGCTCCACCTGGACTTGTTATGAGACATGGATGTGTTGTGCTCAGTATCAGGTAGAGCCTTTCCCATAGCCTGACACTCCCTGACTTCTTCCCCGGAAGCATCCTGGTCCTAGAAACAAGGGTGATGGCCAGAAGTCTCCATGAACAGTCCTAGTTGTAGCAATCCTGTGGCAGCCACCAGGCTCTCCAGACAGTCCTCAGCCCAGAGGAGCTGAGAGGTGGATATACATGGTCAGTATTTAGACAGTACATGTCTAATGGACAGGAACTGTGCAACACTTTGATTTGCCTCTGCCAGAAATCTCTGCCCATCCTTTGTAGGGGGTGGCCAGGTTCAGTCACCCAACAGAAGCAGGTCTGTAGTTCACTGGTAGAGCTGCAAGAGCGCAGGGGGCTCTGCTTACTCAGTCATCCAACTGCAGAAGACCAGAAACAGACTGAAGTTAAGGAGTGTTTTTGAAGGCAGTATTTTTGATAGTTTGTTTTTCTGGTTTGCTGGCCTTTTCTCAAAAGGGATAGTGTTTCTCCAAGGGAAGTTTCTTTTTGTGAAGTGACTGACCCGCTGGCACCAGTACAAAGTTTTAGGAGATGAACTCACACTTCTGAGTATGACTCCTTTGCACTGCTGAGAGCTGCTAATGAAGAGGAGCAGGGAGCAGCTAGAAAGGGAAGTAAGAGCCAGCAGCTTGGGAACTAGAAACCAGGGAGTAACACGGGCCACAGGGTCCTGATCTGCTACAAGTATCTCCAAAGCAGAGGGGTCAAGCCCCCCCTCCTCCCCAGAGAGGGTGAGCCTAAGGGTCCTCAGCAGGATTTGAACCTCAGAATCCCTCCTCCCTCTTGCTCATCTGCTGCTCGACTCTGAAAGAGCCTAATCTTGCCCGAGTTGCTTTGAAGTTACCCAGGGATTTAGATTTCTGCCTCTTTTAAGGCAAGGCAGAGTGCTGGGGGTGAGCTGAGCAGCACTGTAGCTGTTCCTTCCCTCCCTTAACACAGAGCAGGCACCGCTGACAGCGTTACCAGGGGGGCGGCTCATCCCCTCCTCCTCTCTCCAGAGCACATCTCCTCCTCCTCCTCCCAGCAGGGTTTCTAAGGGAAGGGATCTAACATCCACTGTCCAGCCATCCACCATAGCATGACTGCCTTCTGCTGGCTCCTTCCACCAGTCCTGTGACTCTCCACGTGCTACAAACAGAACATGAGATGTTTCTGCAAACCCATCTGCTTCCACTGCCTGAAAACAAGAGTCCCCAAAAGCTGGCCTGTAGGTGCTTGCAATCTTCCTTAGTTCATATGGACATTAAAGAGTAACTACATCAAGCCTTGCAGTGTGTTGATGCATTGCAAAAGGATCCATAAGAATCAAGGGTTTATGAAAAACCTCATCCCATCACAGTGATTTACACCCTCTAAATCTACTTGGCTTGTACACAGCACCTTCCAGCCCAAGAAACTATTACACTTTGCAAAAGGGAATCTGATATGTTATGTTAAAATATATTTAAGATGGATTGTTAGCCTTCCTTACTTCCTTTCCAAGGAAGGAGAACAGAGCCAATGTCATTCTGTGAGTCACAGGAAGAACAAAACTGAATCCTTGGGGCCAGTGTTTGAGAACAGAGTGGCAAGGGATTTTTCACTCCTGTTTTTCAAATAACCTTGAAGTTTCTCATTGGTCCACAGCTTTCCAGAAAAAGTGCCTCCAATACACCATAAAGGCATTGGGGTTTTCACTTTCCAAATCCCTGAAAAATCTACCTGCTCACCCCAAATTTCTTATCACTGCTGAAAATCCTTCTATACTTGGGGGCTCTTGGTCCCTGCTCCCCTCTAACCCTCAGGCCTTGCCCAGCACAATGAAAGCTGTCAGCAAAGGGCTCCTGGCCAAGAGCAGATGCCAGGAATGTTACCCAGGCTTTGTTCACTGCTGCACCCGGAGAGGCAGAAACACAAGACTCCCAGCTCCAGGTTCATCTGCAAGTCTCCACCCGGGAGAGAAGGTGGCTGGGATCATTTGTGTCTCAGTGAAATCACGGGGCTGTACTCTGAATGTGTGGGAATATCCAGGCAAGGACTTGATTTAAGGGAGTGTGAGATGTGCAGCACCTCTGAGTTTTATAACTTGGAACAGCTTATCTTCTTTTGCATCAAGAAGCATCTGGGAAGCAGCCAAGGGCATAGAGCAGAGGAGACAGCAAGTGGGAAGGGAGAGGAAAAAAGTCAAGGGGAATACAGGCATATTTATAAAAATCAGAACAATAGTTTCCCAGAGCTGTGATAAGAACTATTTTATACTCACAAATAAAAACGCAACACTGACTTTTTTTCATGTATTTCTCCTCTTTTCTTAAAAAAAGAAAAACCAAACCCCTCCAATTCACCCGAAGCCAAAGCTGTCATGAGAGCAGCAAAGGTGGAAGGAGTTAATCCTCCTGCCTCCAGGAGGGGAGACGTCTGCCTGTAGATTTTGGAAGGGACCATGAAGCTGGTGGTCCTAACACAGTCCCTGGTGAGCATTTGTTCAGATCATCAAGCTCAGTGTGCAACACTCCCTCCAGTCTGAAGCCATTGGCAAGAGCACCTCGAAGGGTGGCCTGGATTCGTAAACAGCAGAGCTTTGCATCCCCAGCCAGCAACGCTGAGCTTCGCTGGCAAAGCTGCCTCGTGCAGGATCCCTCTGGCTCCCTGCCTGGCTCTTGCAAGTGTTATCAATCGCCTGCTTCCAGGAACATTAAAGAAATCAAACTTTCCTTCTTTCTCTTGCACCCCCTCCCTTTAAATAGCAGCTTAAAAGGAAACAAATTTAGATCAAGGTCAGAGGGATAAAGAGGCTGTTTCTCATGCTCTGAGGAAATCCTTGCCATTGGATGGTTGATGAAGTTATCTCCCAGTCCTACTTGGACATGAATTCAGAGAAAGGCTGGGGGGGATTTCCCAGGAAATTACAATCCTATCCCCATCCCCTCTTCTTTGTGGTAAGGCAGGATCCTCTCTGCACACCATTCCCAACAGATCTCTGAGCAGATCCCACATATGGTTACACACAACTGATCTGTCTAGGATGCAGACATGGCTGCATCCCTGGAAGCATTCAAGGGCAAGCTGGATGAGGCTTGGAGCATCCAAGTCTCGTGGAAAATGTCCCTTCCCATGGCTGTGAGGTTGGAACTAGAGGATCTTAACGGTCCCCTCCAACCTAAACCATTCTAGGATTCTGTGAGGATTTCATGGGTGTGATTTAGCCTTGATGTCCAGCAGCAGCATCTCCAGACCAAAAACCCCTGAACTGACATACAGAACCACTGCACTGATTTTAATACAATTGCTCACCTGAGCAAAGACAACCATGAGGCTGCAGGTGAGGATGAGGTGAAATCACACCTGATCAAAACTAGAACAAGACATGTAGCTGCATACATAGCTCCCACTGGAATCAAAGCATTACTTAAACATCTTTGAAGATGGAAGTAGCACTTTCAATATACATATGACAATATAGAATTAGATACAGGCTTCTCTAATTAAATACATCCCTGTGTGAAGCTAAGGAAAGACCAGGCTCCACAGAATCCTTCTTCCCCTTGTAATCACCTCAAGCTACAGCAGACTATCTCAGTAGCAAGCTGAACAAGAGTTTTAAAAGCCTTTAGCTAAAATAACTATCACCCTTGAAACTTCTCATGGGCAAATCTTTGACTAAATCTTACAGAAAAAGCAAGAGACATGGAGTAAATGAGAAGTGACCCACTCAGTAGCACTTGGGAAAACAGCAAATCTGGAAGAAGAAACCAGCTCCTCCAGGGTTCTGGTTCCTCATCTGGGCACAAGATGTGTTCCCCTTTCCCCAGCCCCTTTAAATCATAAAGATACATCTCCTCTCTTCATTCACCCACTTAGCCCAAATAAGTCCAACTAGGGAGAAAATAAAGAAGGAGGATTTTAAGTCCATGTTTAAAACAGCTTATACATTTTGGAGTTCCTTCCAGCTTCATCTCAGCAACATGGTGCTGCAAGCCAAGGTTTTGCACGTGTGTCATCAGGGGATCGCATTTACAAATGAGATTAAGAAGCGAAATAAAAATCACTTGAGATGGAGATAACTCACTTGCTGGCAGAGAGCAGGGGCTGAATTGATCTCCTGGCCCATGTGCACACTTTTCCATCTGCCAATAACACCCAGCAATTAGTCAGTGCCGCAGCACGCAGTGTTTATAGCCTGGGGTTGTAATGAAATCAGCATCTCCCACAGGGAACTTAACCCCTCGATAGAGAATCAGGATGACAGAAGTGGCCCCTATGGAGCAGAAAGGAAAATACCCAGACCAGTGCTGGCTTTGGCGAAAGTCTCTGAAAGCCTCCACAGCCCTTAGAGAGCTATTGACAAACTGTGGTATGTAAAAGCCTGAAAAGGGGCTTTAGGTCTGGGTGTGAATCCCAGAGTTGTCCTGGGTACATCTACAAGGTGCAACTCCCCCTTTCCCACCTCCAGGCTAGATGGGTTCAGGTGATCATCAGCTTGGACATTACATCTCCACTTTAACAGCCCTCCTAGGAGCCAGGCAGTTGGCTTGTCTGCCTGACATCAGGAAAGCATCCCCAAGCCCAGACCAGACAACAGTTCAAGAGGTGGTTTGGGACCACTGAGAGTTGAGAACTCCCCATTTGGGATACAAAATACCCATGCAGTGCTCCTATACAGACTCCACAATGCAGGGATCCCATAACAAACACACACATGCAATCAGCCTTCACACACAGGCAGCAGCCTGGATCTGAACACGTTTAGACTCACTGCAAAGCCTTCCAGGATTTCCAGTCATCAGGCCTAGAAGAGCAGCCCACCTTCCAGATGCTGGAAATCTTCTCCAGCTGCACTGATAGGGGAAGAAGAGCTGTGCACCCACTAAGTCAGCACTGACTCTGGACCTATCCATCCATCAGTGTCCTAAAAAAACAGCGTGCTATAAACCATACCATATAGGTCCACCACCCCAGAGCCTTCAATTTGGTTTTCCTTCCCCTGATGAGCTGCTTCATGCACGAGACATTTTTTCCAGCCCGCACTTTCCTAACGAACTCTGTGAGGCTTTGCATAAACAAAGAAATGAGGCACGACAGTTCAAGCCTAAGGAGAAAATATCACAACCATACCAAACAACATCAACAGTTTAGAGAAAATGCTTGGAGCTGTCAATACCCTGCCATGAGTGGTGAAAGGTTTGGGCCATGTTCCAGCTTGAAGTAATAGACAGTTTGCTGGTTTGCTTGCAAATCTTCTTGGGGGAAGACTGCACTTCTCAGCTGCAATCCAGAAATGGTACCGACTACATGGGAATAAGAACATGGGAAAGTCCAAACCAGGATAAATGCTAACAGCCATGAAAAATCAGAAATTAAAGAACTCTCTGCCAAGAGAGAAGCTCAACAGTTTGACTCCCCAAAGCTCAGGTCTTAAAATATGTCTCAGCACTCCTTAGCTGTACATTCCTAACCCCAGGCTGCTATGTGCACACATGGCCAGGGCATGCAAAAAAAGTTGGATTAGTCCTGGTGGAGGCACCTCGAGCAGTGCTTTCCTCTTTCCAAAACAAACATAGTGGTGCAATGATCCCAAAGAACTCCTGAATGAAGCTCTACAAGCTATACTGGTATCTTAACTGTGTGCTAAAGCTGGGCATGAACTCATATTCGGGTCCAGGCTCACCTTTAGGGCACAGCTTTACATGCCCTGGCCATGCCTGGCACAGCTTTCAAAGCACACTGGGAACAGAGCCCATGAGAGGACCTTGACCAAGACAAGAAGAGCCAAGCTCAGCAGATCCAGCCATGTTTAAATCCACGTGCCAACACCAGAGATAACAAAAGTGAAGAATTGAAGCAATCAAAGGCACTACTCATCCATGACTTGGATTGGAAGCAGAGCCAGGAGCCAAAACAAGATGAAGAACCAGCAATGCCTGAACACCATCCAAGGGGCCAATCCCAGAGGAACCAGCTGTGGCCGGAGCAAAGTGAGGAAGGGCTCTCAGGGTTGAGCCAGTGGAAATAGACCCCAGGAATACAGACCCCACCTACAGTGATGATGAGGTTAGTTCACCTCTGATAGGATAGAAGGAGTCACCAGCTAATGGGAGCCCTGTGCTCCTCAGGAGAATGATTGGGCTCAGGTGGTGGGCAAGGATCTTCAATGCCTCTACAAGGCTTGGGGTGTGAAGAGCTGCTGGACTAATGGGGTTTCAGCAGGGCTGATGATCCTTCTGCAGCTCCCACCCCAGCAGGCATCCTGGATTCCCTGCAGACACCCCAGACCTGGGGTATCTGTGGAGCCAGGACAGGCTGGGGCTCAGCACAGCTGTTCTGCAGCTGCATTTTGGTCGTGCACCAGCAGCAGACGGCTAGGCTGTGCAGATGGGCCCACAGAGACTCGCTGCTTCCTTGAGCTTCTGAGCTCAAGCTCAGCTCCCTTAAAGCTGGGTTTTTATGAGCCTCCCTGTGTGTGTGAGCATGGATGTGTGTGTGCAATCCCAGGGATTTACAGCACATTTAGGCATCACTTGGGGCCAACATTTTCAAATGCTGTATCCAGAAGCCTGGATCCACTGGGTCTTTGGTTTGTTTTAAAGCTAGTTTATTTTGGATTTGAAAACACAGCCCTTCTCTTCAGCACAAATTGACTTCCTGAGATTGCTTGCTTCCTCCAAACTCTTCTCCTGGCAACTCCATTTGCTCTAGGATTTCTACATAACCCTCCAGCATCTCCTGAGGACCTACCTCCCCCTCCCAACCTTTTCCCCTTTTGATGACTGCAAGGTTGGTAATTTAGTTGGCAACAAAAGACTACCTCAAGCCAAACTAAGAGAATGAGCTTTGTCAAATCTCAAAGGCTTTAATGAATTTTAATTTGCAATATTTGCTTTTTTTCCTTCTCATTTAGACTTTGGACTGCCTTTCTGACTTTCTTTCATGGTTACAATTTCTACCCTGTCCATCTTTCTGGACCACTGGCTCCTCAGTGCTATTTCTTAGTTTGGTATTTCTTAGTTTTTCCCTAGTAAGGGGAATCCAAACTTGCAACTTAAAACCTTCATTGACATGGGTTAACATTAAGACATGGTGTTCCTCATGAGATTTGTCCCACACGACTCTGCTGGAGAAAGGAAGGAGATGTGGAGAGCCGTGGGGAAACTGCATCTTAACCAGGCTCAGCAGGACTCCGAGCAGAACTGTCAGCAGCAGAAGTGGCTGCCCGGAGGGAACTCTCCAGTAATGAAACCAAGGTGGCTGAGCTGCTGACAGCTGCAGAGCAAGCCAGGGGAGAGGTGGGTTTGGGAGCAGAAGGGAATATTTCATCTTCTCTGACTTGATGAGTTTGCATTGGCACAAGACAATGAGGAGCAGATGTCAGGCAGAGATGCCAAACTACCCTGTACATTTTTATAGCAGAAATAATGACACTCTTTCAGACCACTAATGTTTTCAGTTTCTCAGCAGCATGGACTCATTTCTTTAGAAAAGCTCTCCTCAGTGTTCTCCAAGAATGGGTTTTAACCAGTACTGATCACAGCACTTCGGCAGCAACCATTTCACAGGGTGCTTCACATCTGCAAATCTGCTATCAGAATAAAACCCCCTTCCCAGAGCTATTTGGATACTACACAGCCTCTGACCATCTGCATCCATCAAAACAAACTTACCTGGGATCATTAAATGTGAATTTCTTCCACAGAGTTTTCTCATAACCTGAGGAACCTCTTTACCTTTCCTTTTGTTCGAGGACTGTGGTAATTTCTAGAATCATTGAATCATTTAGGTTGGACAAAGCCTGTAAGATCATTGAGTCCCGTGTAATATTTCCCATGTAACGACAAATTTAGGAACTCTTAGAAAACTGAAGAGCTCCACTGGGCTCATTTTTGTCATGGATGTACTCTGGGTAAACCAAATTCAGGAAGTTTCAAACCCAGACTATATTACCCATGAGCATCCAAAATATTCAAGGTTAAATTGTTAAGCACAGGATGGGACTGCACAAGGAGGTGGTGGAGTCCCCATCCCTGGAGGTGTTCAAGATGTGGCACTCAGTGCTCTGGGCTGGGTGACAAGATGGGAATCAGTCACAGGCTGATGATCTTGGAGGTCTTTTCCAATCTGAATGATTCTGTGATAGCTCAGGATTTTCAGGATGTTTTCTCAGGGTACATGCACAGCAATAGTGTTCTGGTTTGGGATTTTTTCTTTTCATGGTTCTGTGCTTCCACACAATCATGTGAAACAAAACAAAGGTAAGTCAACAGAGGAGGAAAAAGACATGGTTTTGCTGGGGGAAAGAGGGAGAAAGGGAGGAAAAAAAGAAAGGAGAGAGAAGGGAAAAGGTGGAGAGGTGAGTCTGCAGTCTTCCTGGCATGCACTGCTGTTGGATGGATTGAGACCGGGAGAGCAGCACCTGGAATGAAGACGAGGTACTACTGCTGCCCCTGGCAAGGTCTGGATGCTTCGGTGGAAGAAGGAGGAAGGAGGATCCCAACCTACCAGAGGAACCACCAGGACATTTCATATCCAATCAGCACTAACTGGCAACTCCAAAATCCTATGGGATTTGTAAGCAAGGAGCATCCTGGAAGAGGCAGAGCACTGGAGAAAGGGAGTGATGCCTGAGCCAGGACAGACAGGAAGCTCTGCCCCAGCTGGGATTATGCAGGAGCATCGAGCTGAGTATCAAAACCTCTTTTTTGGTGATATTTCCTATCTCTAGAAGAGAATTCTGGGTTGTTTTTTTTTTTTTTTTTTTTTTTGCAAGCATTCACCTTAACGACAAGATCCATCTCCAGAAAACATCCCAACTACCTCAGGGTTTTTTTGAGAACACAAAGGAAAGAGGGAATTATTCTGTGGTGTCATCAGCTGAACTGCCATTCAGAGAGCTGTTAATTTGAGGGTTTACAAAATGTGCATTTTTCCTGGAAAGATCATACAAATCAAGTGTCTGAACTGTAGTTACCTCTTTACAACCTGCCAGATTTTTCTCCATTAATGAAACACAGTTAAATATTCCAGTTCACCTTCTACAAATCTATTGTGGCATGTCCTGGAATCCAGCTCATGTCTATAAACACATATACTATTATCTTTACTTCCTCCTGCTTATTGGCAATGGCTGATAATCTTTCAGTTGTGGTATGCAAAGCCAAACATGAACCAGTATTTTCCATTAGGGTTGTAATTTTGGCCTGTAATTTTATCACTCCAATCTAAATCCACTTCAGAAACACCATAAACTAATTGTCACCAAATAAACTGAAACTTCGGAGTGGTTTATAAAAGTGATTTAATAAAAGGAAAATAAAAAGCAAATGCAAGCCATAATATTTTTGGCAAAAAGGTCAAATATTTCTTTCTCTTTACCTCCTTTGAATGCAAGAAGCTGCTTCTTCTAAATGCACTCGCAGCAGGTTTATTTGTCTTGGATTACTCAGCAGCAGATATAACATTTTTACAGCGAGAATTGTTTAAAAAAAACCAAAAAAACCCACCCAAAGCAAGGTAAACAGACCAAATTTGTACACAGCAAAGATATCCTGGCCCTAATTTTTGATAAAATATTAAATGCTAAGTGTTAACAACATGACCATGTTCTCCTTTCACAGTTTAAGCTGTTTTCACAGTTTGCAAACCCAAACTGTGTGAGTTTATGTTGGGCCATAATCTGAGTCATGGCTGTGAGGCTGCCTCACTTCATTCATATTAAGAAACAATATACAGAGGATATAAAGTGATCAACTACTTTTATACTGATTGGAAAAAAAAAAGCCTTTGCACAAGTAGTAAACGGGGAGTCTGGGTCTGAACACTCGAACTGCTGCTGATCATTCCTGAAGGGATGTTGCAGAGCCTCCCAGTGCAGGCAGGTCTGGGAGAGGCAAACGATAACAAGTTTTCCAGGAGTAACCCCAAAATAACCCCTGCTCCCAATTGCAGAAGTCAAACAACCCAGTTTGCAGGAGAGCTGGGTTTTTAGGCAGTGACACGTGAGGGTTTGCAAGCCACGGCTTTGCAGGGGGAAGGAAAGAAAAAAAGCCCCACGTTTATTCATAAAAAATATCTGCTTCGAAACTGCAGCAGGAGCCTGTTTATAATAAACCAACAAATGATCTAGAGGCTGCTGTTTGGCACAGGAATGGCCCGGGAGAGGCTTGTATTACATTTCTCTCTCTCAGCGTTCATGGTATAAGGCAGAACAGGCTGAAATTTATGTTCTCCTGGTACTGCCGTCCTGGCTGTGCTGCTCCAGAGACAGTTCTGGCACAGTCCCTCGCTGTGCTATATGTTCCTTCTCCCTAGATTTATTACCAGAGGTTGGGGTGAGGGCATAGGGGCATTTCTGACTTCTTTATGGTGATGGAGGCACTTGAAGAGGCCAGGACAGACACAGATAAGTAGCCCCTGAGCCAGCTACTGACCACCACCTTCCCTTGTGCTTTGTTCTGCTTTGGGCCACCTTGGTTTTTAACATAAGATCATCACTGCTGGGTCTAGGTTATGTGCAGGTTTGGAGAAAAAGGGGAAAATGATAATTACTTTGTAGTGTTTTTGTTGCTTAGGATTTGGTCTCTCCTTCTAGCTTAGCAAGTGAAGCTGTATGAGTGAGTCCCATCTGTCTGTCCATCCATCCATCCCTCCATTGGGTCATAGAAATATGGAATCAGTAAATGGTTTGGGTTGAAAGGGACCTTAATAATCACCTAGTTCCAACCTTCCTGCTGTGTGTGGGGACACCTTCCATCAGACCAGACTGCTCAGTGCCCAATCCAACCTGGCCATCCTTCCATCCAATCTTCATCTCGGTCAGCAAGACATTTTCTGCCAGAGGCATCCCAGGAGGGCTTTGTCAAACTTGCAAAGAATCAAGCCAGGAAACCCAAACCCCACCAGGATCTTCTCTCCCAGTGCCTGAGAGGGAGGAATGACCTCTGCTAAGTCATGTTGTTTCCTTTGATACAGCAGTTTCTCCATTACTGTGAGATAATCCGTGCAAAGATATGGTGTGTCCTCCAAGAGTCATGGTAGGAAAAACAGGCCACAGAAATGTAAAAAAAAAGTCATCTTCAGCCTCTCCAATTCTGAGTCAAGGTATGGAGGGAAATCTCTCATCCCTTGAGGGATGTTTCTGGTCACAGAAGGAAATCCAGCCTCTGGGGGAAGCTGGTCATCCATCTCCATGAGATATTTTGATACCAAAGCCAAGACTATGAGCTCAGGCAGTTTCTGTGCTGGAGATAATGTGGATCTCCTTGACCCTTTGCAGAGCAGCAGCAGCCCTTAGGACCAACATTCCTGTAGGATTTCTGGCCATTGTATTACATTTTGATTTTGACACCCACAAAAACCACAGGACCACGAGTCATGGTTTGCTAAATAAATTCCCATCAGGACTAGAAGAAACACCTGATTGAAGCTGCTGAAGTTTTGTCCATCGGAGCAACCACATGATGGATATTGCTATTTATTGTTGTTATTTTACAGAATTAAGTCTTGACTGTCAGTGAAACAGTAGCAGCATAAAATACGGTGCTGGAGTTACAGTGTATGTCTTGACCCCTATAAATTACTCATCAATGCAACAGCCAGGAAAAGCCAGAAATCAGGCAGAGAAAAACACGGGAGAAAAGGGTTTTTCAGTAAAAACCTCACTGTCTGCTCTGTACAATTCGGACTTTAACATAATGTTGTTTCACCAGGGTAACAGCCTTCAAATGCCCATGTATTCTGTTATGTGATTAAATAATAATAAATATATATACAAACAGATATATAAGCACACATGCAGAAAAAAAAAGAAATTGTCTTTGATGGCAGGCCAGGGTTAAGTTCCTACCAAGATGGATAATTTATTTACATTTCTTCTTATTATTATGAATTGATCTTTCCATCAGCACAACTCAGAGATACTCAGGTCATTTCTTTTCTGCTTCTCTTTCTCTATTTTCTTTATGAGATAATAGTCAATTAGGACTCAAAACTGACCAGAACTCTTCCACTTATTAGGGCTTGAGCCACTCCTGACATTACTTGATAAATTTTTACTCTGATTTAATAAGAGACTCAGTGTCTGAAGGATACTGAGGCTTTTTAACCATTTTTCATGCTTCATTCTTCATGTTTACCCTTTGCACATCACTTGGGAGAGGGACACAGCTTGGGCTGTTTAACTTTGGGTATTAGGTCCCTGACAGTCCCTTTATTCTTGGATTCCCATGATTTTAGAATGAGAGAATTATGGAATGGTTTGCGTTGAAAGGGACCTTAAAGCCCATCTCATTCCAACCCCTGCTACGGACAGGGACACCTTCCACTACATCAGGTTGCTCAGAGCCCCGTCCAACCTGGCCTTGACACTCATTGGGGTGTCCCTATGTTTGGACCGAGAGAGAAACAGCTGTTGGGGTGGGGGTCTGTCACTTGTTTCAAAATATACTCCAGTGGGGATTTATTTTTTACGTTGCTGTTGGTTTTAAATTATTATGTTCCAACTTGCCTCAGATTGGGTTTGGAAGCTGCAAAGGAGAGACTGTGGGAGAAGAAGGAGTGGGGAATTTAGGATATCTCTGGTGGAAATGTGTGTGGGCGGGGAGAGCAAAACCCAAAAAGCAACAAACAGAGGTGGAGAGCATCAGGGAGAAGGAGAGGAGAATAATAGCACGGGTGCCCTCTAGTCAGCACCAGTGTTTCTCATCTCCAACATCTCTCCCTGAGTATCCCATGTTTAGAGATGGGCAAGGACTTCAATCTGGCTGTGATCCTGAGGGAAGTGATGCCATGCAGTGACCCAGGAGCTTGGCACATCAGGGGCATCCCACACAGGGCCCCTAATCCTCGCTCCACCCAGTGCATCAGCTGGGTCCCCACTCATGCCACGTTTGGACCAATGGCTCTGCAGTGGCAGCACTACCAAGTGTGCCCTGGGATCTGATTTCCTTTCATGGCCAGGTGCTTCTAAAAACCCTCTGCCAAGTGTGAGTGGTGTTGCTGCAAGTGATGCCTGGAATGAAAAGAGGAAAGAAAGAAAGAGAGAGAAGAAAAAAAAAAAAGTCAATGAAACAGAACAGATAATTTTGCAATTTAATTTTCCGTCTTCTCTAATAATGGTACCAGTGTCACGTTTGATGGATGGAACTGTTACGTGAGGCCTCTCAAGATTAATTCCCCTCCTGTAACTTCAGCAGTGATTTTCCAGAGCAGCCTCTTGGCTCCCTTATTCAGTCTTCCCCCTGGTCCCTTCCCCTCTCCCTTCCCCAGCCTTCTCCTGCTTAGAAAAATGTTTTGGATCAAAGCCGACAAGGAGAGTTAGGCTGGGTGTAAGGGCTGGCTTTCATGTTTGCTGAGGAGACTCGAGTCCTTTTCCTGAAGGAGAACACAGCTTTTATGTGGAAAACATCAACAATCAGACCTGAATATCCTCTGTTCCTTATCAGAAACGGCTGACTACTGCACAAATGTGGTATATCTGTTCCTTCCAGGATCTTGAAGGATCTACATTTTTTACCATCCCGCTTGGGCAGAAATCTCTGAAGCCCATTAAAAGTTACACCGTAATCTGATCTCCATATTTTCTCAAGCCAGGAGATCTGGAATTTAAAGGCAAGGTTTGATCTTATCTATTTTTTATCTGATGATGCTGGCTCCACCAAATAAGATTTATCTGTAAAGAAAATAATGCAATTAATGTCCCGGTTGCAGAAGTCTTTATGGAGACCTTTCAATTTTTGCTACTCAGGGCACTCCAATTAAATGTAACTCTGTAAACCTGAGTGAACCGGACCCTTATTTGAGAACATGCAATGCTCCTAAATTAAATTTGTGGACCTGTGGAAACGGTTCAGGCTTTTTTTTGTGTGTGAAAGGGACACAGAGACACTGTTCTGAGCAAACCCTGGTTGCTCTCCCCGCGCCTGGCAGGGAGCACACATACCACTAACAAGTGCTATTACTGCACTCACGTCATTGAGGCATTTTCTCCTTCTGGTATCCTCTCTGGTATCCCAGGGCTGAAGGGGCTCCAGGAAAAAAGCAAACTTGCTGTCCTGGCAGGGGGGCAAAGGATCCACCTGAAAGGCTGTGCAAGGCATCAGCAAAGCATGTGTGCTGAGCACCACGGTGCCCGTGGCTCAACCCAGAGCCAGATCCAGCAGGATCTCAGTCAGTCCAGAGGGATCAACTGAGTAGGATACCCAGATCCTTAAACATCTCCAATAGATCTCATCTAGGAAAAAAACAGGGGGATATTCCTCAAGTTGGTAGCTCTCTTAGTTTTCCAGCATTTTGGAGCCTCCATGGAGTGCCCCATGGCAACCTTCCAGCAGGACTGATACCTTGGTTCTGTTATCCAAAGAGAGGAAAGATGCACAGAAAATGGATCTTTTTAAATATCAAGGAACTTCAGATCAGCAGCTTCCAACTGAACAGTGCCCAGCCCTCTCCAGACTCCTCCAGCTTCGCTTCTCCAGTTTCTCCTCCTCTGAAGTTCAGAAGTGGTTGGAAGATCCACAGGAGCAGAAGAGGCAGGAAAAGAGTGGAGGGGCAATCTGGGACTGCCATTCATCTTTGAGCTGAGCCATTCATGATGCCACCCTGGGCATCACCCCCAGGGTTTCTCAGGAAAACCAAGCCAGGCACAGCACGTGGTGTGAAGGGTCAGCAGGGGTGGGTTAGAAGGGGAGGTTTCACTGTGAGCAGGTTCACTGTGAATGGGTTCATTCACTGCAATTCTGATTTTTGGCTTTGCTTTTCCGTGCGAAAGCAAAACAGTGTTTCTGGCTGATCTCACCTGAATTATTTCCAAACTGCTTTTCCTCTGAGTTATTTGGGTTTGGAACAAGTCTGAAAAAATTAATTGTGCACCCAGTCCTAGGATTTTGCTCTATCAGCTGGCTTCAGCGTTTCCCTAGCTGCATTTTGGCTGCAACAACCTCCAAGATGGAAAATTGTGTTCCTGTCCTGAAATCTGTCTTAGCCTCTTGTTCATCCAAGATGCTGATGGGAAGAACTCTCTCCATGAAAAAACAAAACAAAAAAGTTGCTTTGAAATTTCTACAGTCAGGAAAAACAGTGATCACAAGAAAGTACACACACCTGTTAGTTGCTATTTTCTGATACAATCTATATTTTTTCTTTATTAAATTTCAGACCTCTGGGATATTATTGTCCTCCTCCTTTATGGATCACCTTTATCTAAGCCTAATTTCCCCACTTAAAATTTCATTTCACAGGATTAATGTTACTGAACTTCATGGTTGTTCATCTCTCTGTCCCCATTTTCTTTGTTCATGGAAGACCATCAACAAAATTCCCTTCTTGTTAGTGAAAGTCTTTTTTTGATAAACATTGCTTCATATATACATCTTTTTGTTTAAAAATGGCAATGCTACTTAATAACAAACTGTGAGGCCTCCACAGATGAGCGTTGCAATCCTGGCTGGAAATAATTTAAAGCAACTTTACCAGATGTAAAAGGGCAGGAGCAAATCACAAATTCACTTTGTCACAACCGCAAGGATTAACTAACCTGAAGTCTTTGGAAATGGCCATATCTGACCCTAGTAAGAGCTCTTCTCTCAGCAGTGGCAGATCTTCAGCTGATCTTCACATCACAAAAGGAAATGGCTTCAAACTGACAGAGAGCAGATTTAGATTATATATTAGAAAAAAAAATTGTTCCCTGTGAAGATGGTGAGGTCCTGGCACAGGTTGCCCAGAAAAGCTGTGGCTGCCTCATCCCTGGAAGTGTCCAAGGCCAGGTTGGATGGGGCTTGGAGCAATCCTGGTCCAGTGGAAGGTGTCTCTGCCCATGGTAGGGAGGTGGAACGAGATGAGCTTTAAGGTCCCTTCCATCCCAAACTATTCTATGATTCTGTGATCACCTTTGGCTGATCCTTGATGATGTTCAGGTGGGCTGAAGGCTGAAGGTACTTCAGGTACACTGCATTTGAGGGGACTGGCCACCCAGACATGGAGGATGAAGACATGGGCACCCTCAGTGTAGATCAAAAAGCTGGTGAACCATAAAGATGCCACTCTCAGCTGGAGTCAAGCCTGCCTGGACCCGTATCTGACCTTGCTTTCCTCTGAGATGAACCCATTCATCTTCTCTCATGGTGGCAAAAGCTTTCATGTGGATGAGCACGGAAGGAGCCCAGACCTTACAAGGTTTGCCCCATCCTACCTCGGAACAGGGTCTCCACACAGCTCTGGGATGGGATGGGATGGGATGGGATGGGATGGGATGGGATGGGATGGGATGGAATGGGATGGGCCTCATCGCTTCACTAATCAAAGACTTTGCCCATCTCGAGTTGAGGAAATCAGTTACATGCAGTAAAACTGAAATTTCCATTCCTTGTGTAAACACCATGTATCTCTCCAACGGTGTCCATAAAAATGCGGGAAAGTGCAAACTCAGCAGCTGGAATAGACTGGGCACCTCCGCGCAGTGAGCGGTTACCAGGTGGTCTCTGTCACGGGAGGTGATTTATGCTCACTCTCTCCCTCTTGGGCTGCTTTTATTTAGTTAGTGGGAGTTTGACAGCCCAGAGGTCACAGACACTCCAGTCACTAGTGGTTTCTCTACTGAAATGGAGAAATGCCTGTAGGGAGGGGAGGGGGGAACAGGATGGGACGGGGAGAGAAGAACTGAGCTGAATGCACGCTAGTGTCAACCACTGCAAAACCAGCAGGGCCATAAATAGTAAAGGGTTTGGGAGACGAGGGGCGATGAATAGTGCCTTAATCACAAATGAAATGTCAAGGGAGGAGGGGGAAGGGGCTCTGTATTTATTCTCTCTTGCATGAGATTTAAAACCAGAGAGACAGCATCCTTGGGGATCTCACAATGAATTTTTTCTACACATCCAAGGAAGGAGCTTGTCCAGGCTTCTCACAGCTTGCTTTTTTTCCTTTTTTTTTAAACCATGTTCAACTAAATTTTTGGAAAATGAGTTCATGACACTGCTCCTTTCTTTCTTCTGCCTTTCTCTTTGGGTTTGTGCAAGACACTTAAGCTACATCCTTACCTCAGTTTAAGCAGGTTGTGGGAGGGCATAGGGAGAACAGCCTTCTTGAGACATCCTCAGAGAACTCCAGAGGGAAGATTCAGCAAGGAGGAATAGCAGATCCCAAAGGATTCACACACAGCTGAGGTCCTGTACATCCCTGAGATGTGGCACCTCAGTTTTGCTGTGATGGATGTACATATCTCATGGTCTTATAGCCTTTTGTTTAAGCCCAGATGGAGGAGGATTGGGTGCCTGAGGTTAGAACCCTCCTGAAAATGAAATAGTGGTGATGCTTTCCAGCTGCTCCAGGATGCTCCTGCAACAGCACTTCTGCACCCTCGCTGAAGGACCACAGACAGTGTGGGGCTGCAGCAGCTCCTGTCTGGGTCCCTGCTTTCAAACATAAGGACAGTATTAATTAGCATCACTACTCCTGATTTACTCAGCAACTCAACGAAAGAACACCTCCAAAATCCTTAATACTTGAGCCAGTTTCATTTCCTCTGGGATCCAAAGCCTGGGACCTGAGACACTGCTACACCCTTCCTTTTCATGCATGGCACGTGTTCCTTGAACTTTGTCTTCATTAGAAATGTGTAATTTGTGATCTCAGCGGTACCTCCGCACGGAGCCAGGAGCAGCACTATTGGCTTTCATGGAGCTACTCTGGACTTACATCAAGGTGAATGAGATCAGTCCATTAGCCTTCCTGGCAAGCTCCCTAGAACATTGTTACAATTTACTCTGGTCCCTGAAATGCTCTAGTTTTGGCCAATGGCTTCCCCTCCCTTGTAGTCTGCATACATCCAGGTCACCAAATCCCCAAGTGTCCTCCAAAGTCCCAGGAATCGTGGTTTGATTTCACACTGGACATTTTGTGCTAGAAGAAAAATGGTCTGGGTCTTATTTTCTAAGGTTCCCAGTCCAGGAAATGCAGGAAGCTGTTCAGTTCAGGTTTTTCTTGTGTGACAGATCAGCTTTTTCATACATCTGCTGATACAATGCTCAAGGATAATTTGACTTTCCTTGGGGAAAATAAACAGCTGGAAAAGTTACAGGGAAAAAAAAAAAAAAAGAGCTTTTCCCAAGAAAATCTCCCCTCAAGTTCATAGGAAATTGCAGTGACCTACAAAGCATAGAGCAAGAGTTGATTGGGCTGGAAGGGTTTGAGAGAGCTGTTGGAGCAAATTTTTCCCTAAGGAAGAAACAGCTTTGCCTGCTCTGTGAAAGAGACCTGCTCTATGGGAAGGGATTTGGACTTTACCCCTTGGGCAGTCCCCCTGCAGCCCATGGAAAGACTCCTGAAGGAAGAGGAGCAGAGCAGCAGAGGAATGTTATCAGGCTGAATTAGGCACTTCTCTCCCAGGAGTGTCACGAAGGACCAAAGAAAGGTCATAAACACTCAAAGATCCCACGATAAAATGGATCTCATCCACGTAATCCCGTTACAGAGGACCTGCGGGATGGTTTGTGTCAGATGAAGATAGGGAACAGATGAAGGGAGATCTCATAAGAGAACATCAGCATTTTTGGGGGTGGGAGGTCACTGGTCACTGCTGTCTATAGAGGCTAATGAGAAGTGCAATGCAAAAGCAATGTCTTACCATTACACTGCAGGAATGACTCAGTCCATGTGGACAAGGGCTACTCCTTGCTCTTGGCTTATGGACGTCCCTCCTGATGACACCAACACAGGAGCCATGGGACTCCAACCAGATCCTAAGGAGAAGAAACCAGTGTAGCAAATCTTATTTCCAGTTTGGGATTCTTTACTCAAACCCTGAATGTTCATCCAGAATGCCATGATTTGTCTGTTTTTGGACGGAAAAACAGTGAGAAAATATGTATCATATCATAAAACATATAAGTTTCATGACTCACCCAGAGCCTAACTCCTGTGTGATCAGTATTTCTGAAAACTGAGCAAATTATTTAAGTACTTGGTGTGCACTTTAAGCTCATTATAAGCAGCCAGTTAAAAAAAAATCTTGTCCGTACGTGTTTTTTTGCTCAATGAGGTGTTAAATAGGAGATGCTCTTTAAACAAACTAATCCATCCACGAGAAAATATACAAAAGAAAGGCTTTGGAGTGACATTTACCTCTCCCCAAGCACGTCAGAAACGCCGCCTGTCTTCTCACTCGCCATCACCGAGGAAGAAAAGGATGAAGTGGGAAGGTCTCTGTCTTAGCAAAACAGCTGCCGCAGACTTGAAAGGCGAGTGGCAAGGTAGAGAGGTCTGACTGAGATCACAGGCACTTCTGGCTGATAGGATCTCTGGGAAGTGAAGACAAGGTGTGAGAAGTCTGTTCTTTCTTGTATCATCGCAAGGGCTCTTTTTTGAAGATAAGCCCCTTTCGGGGGGGATGGGGGTGTCTTTGCACTTCAAGGGCGGGCGCGTTTCCACCTCCCCTCTGTTTGTTTTCTAATTTTCTTTTCACTCTCACGTCGGCTCTCCGTGACCCTCTCTCTCATCAGCATCAGCACCACCTCCTCACGGGGCCCCGCAGACAGGGGTTAAGAGGCCTCCCAAAGGAAGGGAGTTTTACAGAGAGGTCTGGGGGAGACAGGCAGGGGCTCAGGTGGAAGGGGTGTGGGAGAGGAAAGGTGTGGAAGGAAATGCCAGGACACCCGAGTGTGCTTCAGAGCAGCGACCGCCACAGTGATGGACCACAGGAAGGGTCCTAACACGATCCCTAAGCACCATCCACACTCAGGCAAAATATAAAAGCAGGGAGACCCAAAGAAAATTCAGAGAAAGATCGAGAAATGCAGCACTTAAGCAGACACATGGCCCAGTGCTCCTGGTGAGGAGACTCCAAGCTCTTTTTGTTCAAAACCAAGGGGTTAGTCATCTCTAACAACTTCTCTATGCAAAATGGAGCTCTTCATTTACAGTTTCCACTACTTAAAAATCCTACGGAGTTACCCAACTTTATGAAACAGCAAAGGGAATTCTTGCAAATGTTGCACAGGTAAAAGGGTGCTGGTTTGCTGGGAGCCCTGAGGATGGACAGCCAGCAGGAACTCAACTGCATTTTTCTGCCAAAAATAACAACTTTTGACAAAAATTTGGATTCAGGGGTCTTCTGGACATTTGGGATGTATGGCAAGCAATGCTTCCACGTATGTATGATGTTCAAACTCCATGCTGTGACACCCAAACCAAAACAGCAGGGAGAAATCCAGGTGTGGCATGCTGGGTGCACTGTCGGATTGGTCACACAAAACACAATGAAGTTCAGAAAAACAAATAAGCAAAGAGAACAGAAGGAAGCATTGCCAGGGAGGAAGAGGGAAATGAGGTGGGGAGGGCTGGTAATCTCCCACTTAACTCAGCCCGTGTCTCCTGACCCCTCTCCACAGATCCCCTTTCTGATTACTCCACCCCAAGCCCCGTAACACAATCACGTATCTTTTCATCAGCTCTTCCTTCCTCTGGGTCCAATCTCTTATGCCACAAATGAGTGAGTTCAGGGTTTTATTAGTTGAAACAGGGGATTTCAGGCTCTGAGCACGACTGGGAGCCCCTGCTGCCGAGCGGGGACCTGCTGGCGGGCTGCTGCCCGTGTCAGGTTGTTGTACAAACATCACCCCCTGCAAACCCCCGCCTTGGTCACCAAGTCAAGCAGTGGAGACAGTTTGCCCAGTAGTTTGACCTTTCACCTCCCCTTTACTAAATAGACCTAATTACTGCGTTTGTCTGTCATTTAAGCAACAAATTGACTCCATCGAGGTCATCTGAGGGAAGCTGGAGTTCTTAGCTGTCATCTCGAGAGAGCTCGGCTAATTTTATCCTGCTGGGGAAGAAAGCCCTGTGAAATTTTGCTGGAAGGCTCGGTTACAATTGCTGTTTTCTGGGAAGGGTTTGGTGACACACTCGTTGCTCAAGAAAGCAAGGTATGGCTCCACCAGCTCCTCTTAGTTCACAGTCCTCTTTGATTCCCATTGATTGTAGGAGAAATCCTAAAGGAGAGACTTTCTGGGACCACTGAATGGAAAGTAAAGCAAAATAATAATAATAATAATGACAATAATAATAAATAGTAGTAGTAGTATGGTAGAGTACTTATTATTATAATTATAATGATGATAATAATAGTAATGAGATTAACTGTCATTAAATGTCACTTGTAATTTTCTTTTCTAAATCCAGATCTTCCCACTGGAGATGTCAATACTCCCAGTGTGCTGACTACCTTTTGTTCAGGCAGAAAAAAAGAGCCAGAAAAATACAGATGTATTTGTTTCAATGGTGGTTCCTCTGCAGTTTTCTGCACTTGCAGTTCTGATGAATCCCAATAGTGTGCTTTGCGGGTAGCAGGCAAAATGTTGATGAAAGAGGTTAAGACTGGAGAAAACTCAAAGAAAACAAAATGTGTGCAGAGAAGGACAAGGTAAAACTAGAAAATGGTAGTGTTTTCCCTCTGCCTGTACACATAGAAATCTCAGAATTAAATTGGGAAGATAGATAAATCTATTTATACAGAGAATCACTGAAATTATTCATTTGTCTATTTGCACATACACAGATTTGTACAGAAGTGTGTCTGGAAGGGGCATTTAAAAGGTCACCTTTCTACCTCTAGGTTCAATCATCTCCCCCAGACCCATTCCTGAGAGACATGAGCCTGACTTACCTTCAGCCTCTTTCCTCTCCCAGCACTGGAGACCCCCAGTCTCTCTGGGACATCCCTTGCACAGCCCTCCTGGACAAACTAGTGCATAGAATTATAGAATCATGGAATGATTTGGGTGGAGGGACTCTAAAGCTCAACTCATCCCAACCCCCTGCCATGGGCAGGGACACCTTCCACTAGCCCAGGTTGCTCCAAGCCCTGTTGAGTCTGGCATTGAACACTTCCAGGGATGGGGCAGCCACAGCTTCTCTGGGCAACCTGTGCCAGGGCCTCACCACCCTCACAGGGAAGAATTTTTCCCCAAAACCTAATCTAAACCTACCCTCTTTCAGTCTGAAACCAATAGATTAGCTCAGGCACAAGGGTCCCTGCTAAGACATGTTTAGAAGTCATGCCAAGGCTCTGGGAATATCTCTGCATTTCCAGCTACTTCATCTCCAGAATATTGCTGCAAAGGAAGTTTTTCTAGTTTGCCCCTTTGGCTGTATCTCCCTTCTCTATGTACCTCATGCTCTGGCTCTTCTCTGCTGCATCAGATGCTCTCTTCCTGTCCTCACCTTGCAGCCCATCCCTACCCGTGCTCTCCTCTGTCCTTCAGATTCAAGACCTGGCCTCTGGATCTGTTGAGAGCCCATCTCCATCCCTGCCTTTCCATTTGAACAGGCACCTCCCTGTTTTCTACCAGGCTCCTCCTCCATGTGCAAGGGGTCCCCCTTAAACATCTGCAAAACATCTCCCACCTCCTCAGCCCCCTCTGTAAAGCTCTCCACCACCATGGTGCCTTGAAGACAAAACAAAACATGACAGCAGCCGGGATTGTTGTTGTTCCCATCGCGCTAATGTCAACTGAGTGCTTCCTCCCACTGTCCCTGTCTGTCTCCATCCATCCACAGCGTCTCCTCTGCTCCACCACCCTGGCAGGCTGAGCTGAGGGAGATCCAAGGGCTGCTCAGCCTCTGCTGCTGGCAAAAATCACCCCTCAGGTCACTCTAAGGGGAAAACACCTTGCCTGGAGCAGCTCTGAGGGCTTGGAGCTGGTCTGAGGTATCAGAGCCATTCTGCTCCAAAAAAGGGCAAAAAAAGGGATTTTTTCCCAACTTTCTACAGCTGCAAACACAAGAGGGTCTTGGTGTCTGCATGGGGCAAATGGGCAGTGTGGTAAGGCCCAGGAAATGCTGCCAGACCAGCAGAGCAGTCCCTCACTCCAAGAGGGGAACACCCACGGCCGAGGTTTGAAAGGCGAGAAGATGGTGACGGACGCGGGCACGCTCAGTGCTCTGATTCAGCCCCATCTTTCAGCAGGGCTTAGATTAAGTCTGTCAAACTCACATCTTTTTCTCCCTCTTTTCACTCCCCCTTTCTCTGCTGACACAACCCTGCATCGCTCAAGGCATGTTTGATCAGCAAAACGTGGTGTTTTTTGCAGAGCAAAGAAACCCTGCAACAAAGCAAAGAAACTGCCTAAACAAGGGACTAAAATTGTTGTGATTTTGTTTTCCTGGTCGGTGAGTCCCAGGGAGACTCCCAGGGATTTATCTTCTTTCTATAAGCAAAGATTTGCTCCATCAGAACCACTGCAGAAACAGTTAAAATAATCCTGCAGTGTTATCCTTGCCTGAAGGTGGGAGTTATACTGCATTGCCCGGGTTAAACTGGAGCAAAATAAAACCAAAATAAACTTATTTTACTGTATTTAGCACCATTTTCTCGGCAGCATGAGTTGCAGCACCCCAAGCCCATGTGTATGGGTCTCTGTCCCGCATTACCTGCAGGACAAAATGTTTTTGAGGAGGGAGAGAGGAGCCTAAACGAAATGCAGCCCCTTAACCAGGATTTGCCGGCTAAAGCTTTTCATGTGCAAATAACAGAAGCAAGAAAACAGCGCAGGGACTTTATCGTTGCCCCATTGCAAAATTTAAATAAACATAATTTCTTATGCTCAAAGGATATTTTGATGAAAAGGTTAATGTTATTACAGGTGCTTAAAGGGTTTTAAAAGCCTTATATCACTACACGGGATGAAAATGTATAGGAAGAGACAGCGAACATTGTAATAACATCCTCCTTAGTTCCTCCACTGACAGATCCCTGTTTCATTAGAGCACAGGCAGGATTTTAATAAGGTTGAAACACAGCCTTCAAGTTTATGGCTGTTCACCCGAAACAGAAGGATTTTCTCTCTTTTTCAACCCAATTTTTTTTCATGTCCCCTAAATCTCGTCTCCTCCTTTCCGTCACCCACCGAGTGGAACATCGTGGATGGTACGTCAAGGGAACACGGCAACACCTCCGAGGGCCAAGTTCTGCTCTTCCGTCTTAACGAGATGACGAATTTTATTTAGATTTTGGCATCTCTGTGCTGACAAAAGGGCTGATCTTAACTGATGTGTTTTGGTGCCGTGTTTGGAGAGATACTGGAGGAGGTATCAACACCTCCCAGGACTGGAATGGGGAAAAGGAGAAGCGTAAAAAAATATTGCCTTGTACTTAAAAAAAAAAAAAAAAAAAAAAAAGAGAAGAAAAAAGAAAGAGACAGTTGCAACACCTTACCTGGTTCTCTAGCAGATTTTAGCTCAAGGAAAGCCTGTGTGTACAACTGCAGCCACCACAAGTTCCCGAGGCTTGGATGGAAGGAATGAAGCCTGTGTTTGTTGTGGAAAGGCACGGGGAGGTTATTTGTGGCGATAGGTCAGTGTGGGACCATCGACTACAAACCTAAACTGTCAGCCAAAACACCCAACCCGGCCAGGCACTGTTGTGTTTTGTTGGTTTGCATTGAGGATGGGTGAAATCAACTCAAGACATGCTTTTCAGGAAAAATAAATATCTATGGGAACGAATTGTCAAAAAAAAAAAAGGAAGAAATAAAATAAAATAAAGAGCGTGGTGGAGCCTTTGAGCCAAGCAGTGGGAGCGCTGACCTCCTGCTGTCTGTGTACCCTTCCTGAATAAATATTACTGTTGTGCACAGATAAAAGATTATTTTTATAACAAAATTAGCTTCTCTGCACTTCTCCACTGGGCAAAATGCTGAACTTCAGTTGCTCTGAATTGAATGGGTGAACAGAAACTTCCCAAGGCTGAAAAATTAAATGAAGAGCCCAACAAAATTGTGAAAAAGAGATGATCTGTGTATTTTTTATTTTTTCCCCCCCTTACTTCCACAGATCTATCTGATTGCTGTAGTTGCCTGGTCTTGCATTTATCTCTTGCCTAACATTGGTCTGACACCACTGAGGGGTGCACCAGTCAATCCCAAAATGTGTTGACCTAGGACTGCATCGGGTCTTGCCTCCCATCTTACATGGAAATCACATCTGGAGATGGTTGTTTTTCCTCCTATCTCCAGGTAAAAAGGACATCTGCAGCCCAAATATCTTCTGGACATGACTGAGGACGGGCTACAATGCTCTGGAGATGCCCCTGGTCAGGATGCCATTTGCACTAAGTGCTCCTTCAGTGGATGATCCAGTGACAGGAGATGAAGCAGTCTTGGGACTTGAGTTAAATCCACCTTTCCCTGGCAGCACTGGGCATCTCCAGAGCACTTGAGGACAAAAGTTTTACATCTCAAGGTTTACATCCCTGTGCATTGTACATTTACTCTGGTACAAAGACAGATCAGTGCCCCTCTGCTTCCTCCCAGTCAACAGTAAAACACTGGAAATATGGAGGGTTGGGGGTTTTTTTGTGAAGAAATATGCATTCAAAGCTGAAGCACAGGACACTGGCTCTCCAACAGCCTTCTGAAAACTGCAGCCCATCTCCAGAGGAAGCTGGTGACCATCACTAACATTGCTGGCTCTGATTTACAGATTGTTCCAGCTGAAGACTATTTACCCCATTTCCTCATGGTTGTCTCCTCCTAGCCATGTATTAATTAGATCCAGCTACTAGCAACACACCTCTTTCCTTCAGATTGTGCTCAGGGTACTTTTGAGCTCATTTTTAACAGACTTATGTCCTTTTAAACTCCCTTCACCTTGAAATTCTTTTCCAAGGCAACAAACGCTGCTGCTGTTCTCACACGCACGTCCCCACACGCTCAGTGGTCACCCATCGTGGTTTGCCTTAGTTAAATAAATGTCCCTCCCTCCACATTTGAAGTGTTCCCAGTGGAAGAGTGAGGTAACTTTATTTTGTTATCTAAAACAACCGGGTTTTTTTTTTAAAGGATGACCTCCATGTGTGTGTGTGTGTGTGTATACCCAGACACACACGCTCACGCACATGGGAGCAGGAACGCACATAAAAGACCCCGTTATGAGTTTCAAACTTAGGTAAACCTCCTCTAGACCTCATTAAGATTTGGGCTGGACTTGGCTCCAAGGTTCAAACTCCATCTGCTCCCCTCAAAAGATCTTTGTTAGCCATGTTTTCGTGTCATGGGGCTGAGGAAAGCTGATACACAGAGAATTTTTGGACCTGGGCTGCTCCTGTTCTCCGTTTTAAATTTGGGGTAAATCAAGAGCAAAAGGGTTTGGGTTTACAGGGGTGTGTTCAAGAGCCACTTTGGCTGGTGCAGGGCTGTAGCAACTCACCCTTGGAAAGAATTTTCTCTTCTTCCCAGCTGCAGTGCTGTGCAGCAAGGATTTCAGATGGATTTTGAAGCATTCTACCCCCTCAGATTCAGCACAGAGAACAAATCCAGCAGGGAAAAAAAAAAAAAAAAAAAAAAAACAACAAAAAAAAGAGAGAAAAAAGAAAGTAGGACTCAGAGAAGTTGCCAGATTGCAAAATCACGGCGGGTTTGGACCTGTTGTTGGCCTCTTCTACTTCTCATTCCCCTTCCTTATCTCTCCCTCTGCCCTTTCCCTTCCCCTTTAAACCGCAGGGAGCAACAATACGGTCATTTATCAGTGTCTAGAGGGCATTTGTGTCTCCCCAGTCCTCCCGTGCTGGCTTTCCACCCCTAACCACCCGCAGCCCTCGCTTCCCCCGGCATTCCCGGCGGGAGAGGAACCTCCGGGGTCTTCGGGAGCCCCCTCGGCCGGTGTCCGGATGAAGGAGGGCGGCGGGGCTGCGGCGGGTGAGCACCACTGCTCCCTTCTGGAGAATTATATGTTCTATTTTCCCTATTTATAGGAGCAATGAGGTTTTTTCTCCAGGTTAAAAGCTGGAGATAAACCGATAAGAGCACGGAGCTCTGCGGTGACTGAAACCGGGTAATCCACCCCCCAAATATCTCATGTTGTGTTTTAAGCAACTTGTGCATCGTATTTTGTAAAAAATTAACTTCTTCCACCCCTGGGTAGAGGAGGGGCAGAATCCCTCTGTGGTATCTTGTTTGTGGTGCTTAATTAAGTTGGTTTCACTGGGTTTGAAAAATAAAACTTGAATTCATAATGAAGAGTGAAACCACAGACAAGAGGGTGTTGTAATTGCAATCGAGGAGATAAGGGAGAAAGCAATCCCAGATGCGCTGGGGGGTGGTGGTTCAGGAGGGGAAAGCAGGACTTAGATCAGGTTTAAACAGATGTTCCAACGCCTGGATTTTGCCAAACGTTTCATATCCAAAATGTCCAGGGTTTTTATTTGAAACTTGTCTCACCAGATGGGAAAAACTTGTTGAAATCAAATTAAAGCACCAACCTGCCTCTTTACCAGCATCTGACGCCAAATATATATATATTTTTTTTTTAAGTGTGAAGGACTTCAACTGACTCCTTTTTTTTTATTGCTGTGTGGTTGCAGTTATATTTCAGAAAGGGGAATCAAAATTTTGGGGGGTTGCTGCTCTGAGCTGATGGCAGCAGAAGTAGCAGGAAATGGAGAAGAAAAAAAGAGGCTCTTCTTGCTGGGCTGTAAACGACGAGAGATAAGATTTTGTTATCATGCGATTCCAGGGAGGTTTAGATAAGGTTGGGGTTGATTTAATAAGTTCCAAGCTGAACTTCCAGACTCTCAGAAAAATCTCTATCTCTTTAATTGCTATGGAGAGAGGGGAAAAAATAGTAATTTTGTTAATTTTATTTGAAGTATTACAAAGCTTTATATATGTATTGTTATTTTTATAACCCCAGGATTAAATCATCGGATAACGAGTGGCTATAATTATAAATTAATATTGCTGCAGGAACAGCCAGATGGACACGTTCAACCACAGTGTGTAAAACACCAGCAAAAGCAGACCTGCAGCAGAGGGAGATAACGGGGTGAAATTCCGACCCCGCTGGAGCGAGGAGCAAATCCCCGCGATCCGGAGAGGACCAGGAATCCACCCGGCTCTGTCCCTTATCACTGGGCACAGCTGTGGAGGCAGGGATGCATCTGGGGGCGAATCCTTCAGTTTGAGGGATGCTTCTGGAGCTGGAGGATCACAGGGATCACAGGGATCACAGGGCTGGCAGCCCGTGGCCAGACACGGCTTCTCCTTCTTTGTTTTGAAAGGAAAGTTTATCGCTTGGGCAAAGGCTGTGTCAGGGAAGATGGAGGGTGAAGGGGTTTAGCTTCAAAATGGGATTTAAAAGAGGGAGGTGGCAGATTCCTTCCCAGAACTGGGATAGGAAACCCACATAAAGTGAAATACGGGGGACCTAAGCTTTCTTTTCACTCTCCAAATTCCTCTTGGTGATACTAAACTATCTAATATCTGATTCACAACTGTCTTCTGTGCATAGTGTACAATATAAAAATTCATGGAAAAATAAACCTGTGCATATGTACACATATAAATGCAGGTACAGGTCAATTTATTAATTCATTAGAGCACTGTGATGAGGTAAATCAGGATTCATAAATACAAACTCAGGCAAGTAATGAAAATTTCACTGCACACTGGCACTGTTGTTCAAGGAAGGTCCAGGTCTC
Organism: Corapipo altera; assembly: GCF_003945725.1. NCBI lineage: Eukaryota > Metazoa > Chordata > Aves > Passeriformes > Pipridae > Corapipo > Corapipo altera. Next base: position 5,866,437 of record NW_020884894.1, on the reverse strand, counting down.
ATTCTTTTCTTTGTCTCTGCCTGAGTATCTGGGAATTCTCTCCTCTGTGCCCTTAATGTTGTTGCCTGTAAAACAGTAAAAACTACCTTTGGCTACCCAATCCTTCGTTTACACAGTTACGTGCTACAGCTCACCCTTTTTCCACTCAAAAAGCAGCATTTCTGCTTCAGATCATGTCTCCTTGCAAATCAAAAATGAAATAACCCAGCAGCCCTAAATGTATTTCTGATTTCCTTCAAATAAACCATTTTACTGTGTCTGGAAAGTATATTCTAACGAGGAAAGTAGGAAGGAAGAGCTATCAAGCTATTTCTTGATCTCTTAATTTTATATTCATCATGAGAATTTCACTTTTCTTTTTTTTTTTAAAAACAACTTTTTCTTTTCAGATTCCTTTTATCCATATGATCTTCCTTCACTGACACACAGCCATAATTTTAAACCTTCATGCTTTTTCCGAGGAATAGCTGTAGCATCAACACAGCACAAAGACACACACGAAGCTCTGCACACAGCAGGTATCCAGGGAAGCTGCAGACATCTAAACCTGGTTTTTCATAACTAAAAAAAGCTCCATAAATACAGGTCAAAGCTGGATTCTGTAAATGGTAGGAATTCAACCTGGGTGTGAATACTCGCTCCTAAATTCTTTGTAATCCTGGCAGGAAGCAAATGTCATGTTGGAGGGGATCTAAAAGACAAATTGTTCCTACATTTGCAATCAAGGCTGAGTTAGACTGATGAATCCAAAAACACAGAGTGTAAATTAATAAAAGCCTGACCAGGACTTTCAAGCAGATGCAGGACACTGACAGTTCATTTAGCTTTTCCAATTAATTAAAAAGAAAGCTTAATCAGGATGCTGTTCCAAACATATGGAAATCAATGATTTTCTTTCATTTCCATAGAGTTTGGTCAAGGTCCAGCTATTTAAAGAACAAATATTCACATTCCTGGGGTAGAGGGATCTGCTGGTGTGACATCATCTCTCAAACTGCAGAAAAGGTGCAGTTTAATTTATACTGATTTTTAAAAGGCATTTGGAAAAGCCCATTGCTTCTTTCTCTTAAATATTACACTCAGTTCAACATTATTATTAGGACCACTCAGGTTTTTTATTTTTTAAAGAGGAAGAGGAGCAAACCCCTGTGTTACAAGCAGAGATTTGGACAGCAGAAGAAATATTGTGGCCAGATCTCTTATTGTTATGCTGGGAGAAAATGAATTTGCAGAAACACCAAAGGAAAGTTTACCTGGGCAAAGGAAAATCACATTAAAACCCACCCTTTGGGGGCATTTTGGGCAGGGAGGTTGGCTGGGCTCAGCCTTGCAGTAATTATAGGCACCGAGGGTGTGGAGGGGAAGGAAACAAAGCTATATCCAAGTTGTATGTTAATAAATATGCAGGAGGTTATTCTCCTGTTTGAATGCATAAATCTTCCGTGCGCGGTCTGTGTGCGCCTGGAATGTGAGGAGCTGGGCTGAGCCAAGGAGAGTCCTGTCCAAATTTCACTGCTTTCCAAACGATGCCTCATTTATTAGTGCAGGCAGCTCCGAGTCTCCAGGGATTAATGTCTTGGCTGCCCAGAGTGATTAGATCTGAGATCAGGAGGAGCCCTGCAGTCTGAAGCTGGAAGTGCTTCATTCAGCAGGACAGGGACTTCGGGGGCAGAGTAACTTTATTTTGCTCCAACAGCAGCACAGAGCACCTCTGAAACACTCCCAGCATGGTGGGGACACACTCTTTTCACACCAGGTCTGAGGTGACTAAACCAAGACAGGTATTTACATCTAGATTGCGCAAGTTATTGTCATAACATATTGTCACTTTACATAAAAGTTTCATAATATCTAAAAGTGCAATAATTGCCCTTCTGTCACAGTGGCTTCATCTTGAAGAAACTTTAAATTTTACAAATATTTAATCAGAGGAAGGAGGCTCAGCTGCAGGTTTGCTCCCTGCTTCACCAAAAAACAGTGATTTAGGATCTTAGGCACAGAATCATGGAAGGGTTTGGGTTGGAAGGAACCTTAAAGACCATTTTATTCCACTCCCCTCTGCCATGGGCAGCGACACCTTCCACTAGACCAGGTCTTCCAGCAGCACATCATCCTCCCCATAAATGCCACATTTGTTACTGGTGGATCTTCTGGAGCTCGAGCTGGTTTCTCACATACCTTTTTTTTTCCCTTTCCCCTGGTTGTTTAGTCCAAAACCAACTCTGCAAACCCCCAGGCCATGGTGTCTCCCTAACAAAAATCTTCTTGTTATGTAGCAGAGCAGTGAAAGAGTTAATTTTCTGTTTGCAACCAAAAGGAGACAATCTCCCCTTACACCTTCCTGAAAATAACTCTGGGCCCTGGTAGATACATTATATGTGCCTTAATTTGAAATACTTTGGTTTGGAGAGTGATCACATGCTGCATTCTGCCCTGATCTCTTGATTTTCAACAGAAAGGAAATTAATAAAACTGAGGTTATCCATTACCAAATCAACTGCAAACTAAATGTCATCCTATAATTGCAAGAAAACCTATCCGGCTGCTCGTTTAGTGTTCAAACTAAGCTGGGAGACACTAAGCATAATTCTATGTTATAGATACACCAATTTATTAGCAAAGACTTGGGGCTAAAAGCTTTTCCTCTTGTTTTGGTTTGCATAGGAGGGGATGAGGAGAGGAAGGAATGGGAGGGAGGAGGTGGCTTCTGGCTCCCCTGGTAGTGCCATCTGACCTCAATTGCAACACAGGGTTTCCAGGTTTTTGTGAGAGGTTCCTCAAAAACATAAGAGGAATGACTATAAAATCCTTACAAATACTTCCCTAAAATCCCAGTATAGTTTCAGAACATCCTTTTAGGCAAGGGAGGAATTTTTTGAGGTCCAGGTGTCTCCCCCTCCTCTGCAGGGCTCTCTCAAATTCCCAGGAGCAAATCTTTCTGCAAACTTCTGCAATTATTGTACTCTATCCATTGGAAAGGGAGCAAAAAGAAATACATTCCTGCTTGTTGGCCATCCTCATCCACAGTGAGGATAAAAACAGCCTCCCTAGAGAATCTATATCCTTATTCCAGAGGAATTTTTGGCAGAGGGAAAGGATGCTCAGCAGGTACCATCCCAGTAGCCTTAGTGTATCCTAAATCCTACACCAGCCTTGGAGGTGGAGGTGGCAGCAGCTGGAGAAAGCACGGGATGGGCCACTGAAGGTCCTTCTCCACCTTGTCTTGGGGAGACAGCAAGCAAGGCCCCTCTGAATCCCGAGGGACTCATTGCATCCCGTCCCAGTATCTTGGGAAGCCACCAGTATCTGGGTCAGGAAAAGAAGGATGGGCACATAGTCTTTTGGCTCTTCTTTTTGGGTGAGCATCAAAGAAACCTCAGGGGAAGAGGTGTGTACGTGTGCTGCTGCACGTGGCTGGGCTGCTCTGTGCCCCAGAATAGACCCTGGAGCTAAAAAAAAAAAGGACAAAAAGAAAAAAGAATTTTTTTATTTTCCTCCGAAATTCAGGAAACCGTCCCAAATTTCCATTGCAAGGTAACCCACTCTAATTCACCAGGGAGAGGAAGTTGAAGCAGACTGGCTGTTCCCAGTCTCAACCACACACAGGACACACACAGACACAGGGACACACAGCAGAGGAAGACACTGGATATCATAAAACAAGACAGTTGGGAAATGGAAAAAAAGTAACAGCATTTTTGGCCATTAATAGCTCTTTTCAACGTGAAACAGGGGTCTATAATTATTAACAAACTGTAATAGAAACAATTGATGCCTCCACTAATGACAAAAAAGCAGCATCAGAAAAAAGGGGCAGATCTAAATTTACATCTCCCGTTTACTAGAAAGTGTTTTTTACAGTGAGAGCACTTTCAGCATTGTTTCAGGACAGGCTGTATTTAGTCTCTCGCAGGAAAAGCAGGTCCTAAGATTTCCTCATGAATTCCAAATAGATCCCACCAGTCCAAAGTCTCTGTTAATACACTGCTCCAGCCCTCAGTGAAGTTGCAGGAGGAGTCATTTGGCACTGGACCTCGGCCCATGGATAATTAAGGATGACATTCCTCACATGCACCTTTCAGGCAGATTTTATTTTTTTTTTTTAACTCTTGAGAATTAGGACATTTTTGGATGGAAGAAAGCAAAGGGGAGGGAGGAGGAAAGGGGACCTGGGTGTTAGGTGATAAGCAACTGAACTGTAGCTGTTTTCCTGCAAAAGCTCTTAGAAATAGAGGGGAGGTGGGAGATTTTTGGTGCCAGGCTCCAGGAGGGACCATAGTGCTGCACCTACAGCAAGACAACTTGGTGGGTGCTTGTAATGAGCACATAAGATGTATATAATGGAATATATGTCCAGGTATATAATGGAATTAGTGTGACTCAAGAGGCTGCTGAATCACAGTCACAGAATCACAGAACATGCCGAGTTGGCAGTGGCTTCAACCTGGAGCAGGGAGGACTCCTGTCATCGCCAACACTTTAGTCCTCTGAGAAACAAACCCTAACTCTGTGACTTTGACAGCTTCTCTCTGAAAGGAAAACTTGGCATTGACTCCTTCACACCACCCAAAAACCAGCTCTTGCCCTGCACCTTGCGGAGACGCTTGATGCCGGGCAGAGGATGTAGGGCCATGTGTGATTCTCATCTGCTCAGATCCTGAGGGGAAGGCTCAGGGTGATTTATCTTGGGCAGTATTTGCAAGGTATCCTCTCTATTGTTTCCCGACTGCCGCTGAGCCTGGGCGGCCGGCGGAGGGGTCAGAGCCAAGGCAGAGAACAGAGATCTGCTGGGATCACGCAATGCTCCGAGCCCGTGGCTCCAGTAAACAGAATCTCCTTAAAGGTCACATCTTCAGGCTCCCATTGCAACTGCCAAAGGAAACTGCAATCATTTTTCAGTCCTTTAAACGCCAGACTAAAATGTGCTCGGCCACAATTTTCCTACATGTTCCTGGTTTGTGAGGAGACTACTTAGGAGTCATTTCCTTGCCAAGAAAAGCTTCGCTTTCCTCCTGAACCCGGGATAGACCCAGGCAGCCCTGTGCAGAGTTAGGGGTCAGGGTACGAGGGATGAGACCTTGCAACTGGACTTCACAGGGCACCCCAAAGTAGGAGCCTTTTGCAGCAGCAGCAAAGCAGTCTGGACAACAAAATACCAAAATAATATTCAAAATACCACCCAAAAAAACTCCATTGTGGATATTGGTAGTATAAGAGGGACCAGCTCTGGGCTGAGAAATCCTAATACCTTTCTGGGTAGAAAGGTCATTAATTGCATCTCTTTTTCCTCTCCTTAATCACCCGTGAAAAATCTTACATTTCTCATGACCACTTTCCCCCTCCCCAGCAGCGACCACATTTATAAAACCACTTTTTACCCCTTATTTACAGCAGGGGATTGAGTCTATCCTCATCACTCATCCTCCCCAAACACCCAGCGAAAAACTCAGCTCTCCTGGCACTGGCTCTAACCCACCCTGCTGGGGCACCTCACCAGCTCGCAAGCTTAAGTGTGACCCCGGTGTGAATTAAGTGCTGTCAAACCTGGCACAGAAAGTCCACCCGTAGGACTGACCCCAAATGAATGGCCACTGTGTTTACGTGAACCACCCGCCAGATTGCTTCTCTCTTACCCAGAGCCCCAATGTGTGTCAATAAAAATCTCTGGGTTTCATTAGGCAGCCCCTGCCTGGATACATAAATAATAAGGCTGTTGTCAGATCTCCCCATGGTGTGTAAGGGCAGATCTGGAAACCTGAAGGCCACGACCTTCATGTTTCTCAGCGGGGACCGAAACGCCCTCGGAGCCAAAGTAGTGGGAAAATGAGAGTCTGTGTTATGCTTTAACATGATACTGACAGGCAAATGTAATTTCTCAGGGTTCACTCCAGCGAACACTGATCTGTTTTATAATCTCATGCGCTGGCCCGGCTGCAGCTCCGAGGCTGCTGCGGGAGGGGATGGAGGCACAGGGAGCTTCCCCTTGGAGCTGTGCTCGGATTGCGGGGGAACCTGAGGTGTTTCTTGAGGGGAGGGAGAAATTGCACGGTTGTGTTTGGGATGAGGAATGAGGAAGAGTGAAAGGAGGATGTGCTCAGTGCTCAGGGAGGATTTTGGAGGAGATGCCAGAGGAGGCGAGCTGGGAGTTCTCACCCCCCACGAGTGAAATCTCAGCTGGGCTGGGAGAAGTGATGTGCTGAAAGGTGACATTGGGAGCTAGAAATAGTGAACTGGGAACGATGGCAGGCCCTTCCTCTGACCTCCATCCCCTTTCTACCTCAGCCATTTCCAGGAAATCCCTGCTTTCTTCTGAAGCAAGGGGTCTGCTCAACCAGTCAGGAGCAGGCAATGCTGGAACAGCTGCCTGACCCTGTAGTATGTCCAGGAGGGACCCTGGACATGTGGGTCAGGGTGGGTATAAAGAGCTGTTAGGGTTTTTCAGTGCTGACACCTCCAGGGCTCTGAATCAGTCCATTCAGAGAACCCAAAGAAGCAACACTTTCTGAGCCACAAAACCCAGTTACACCAGAGGAGGGATGGTGTTCAACACCTGAAAACAGGCTAGGATGGAGGGAAGGGGTTTTGGGAACGCTTGCAAACGCTACAAAGACTAGAGGAATACATGGGCCAATGGCTCAGTGGGGTTCAACGATGCTTCTGCTTTCATCCTGGGGTTTAATGATCCTTCTACCTTCATCCTGGGGTTCAAGGATGTTTCTACCTTCATCCTGGCATTTGCTCAAGGGGGAAGGATGCTGTGCTGTGACTGAGCGCACTGGTACCTTTATATTGCCAGGTGACTTGACTATATGTGCAGACCTGCACAGGGAAGGGTTTTCCCAGCCATCGTTAGAAATGGCCAAGAGGGTTTTCAGCCTTGTCACACAGCATTGCTCCCTAAAAGGGTTTTCTGGTCAAAAAGTGGGGGAAACAGGCTGCTAACTCGGGTTTGGTGCCTCATTAGTGAGCAATGGAGGTGACAGTGAGAGGTAGGAGACCGATGGGCCGAACTGGAAGGCAGAAAGGAGAAGGTCAGCAGATGACTTTATGAGCTGTGGAAGTAGCAGTGGCATTTTTCCAGGAGTACACTATGTCTTCTGCCGAGGAATGTATACCATGCTCTCCGGGCCGGGTGACGGAGTTAATCACCCTGCGAGCAGGAGGGACCGGGGCAGGAAACGCTTCCCGGGCCGGCCGGGGACTGGAGACCCCGCGCAGCCCCAGCCCAGGCGCTGGGAGGGGGGTGTCCCCCTGCATGCGTTGCGTGCAAAGCCAACGCAGCCCGGTCCCTGTGTGGTCTGCAGGGCTTTGCGTGTGTGGTCCTGCAAAGCCCTGCTCATCTGTCCAAAGGCTGCTAACTGCCTGCTGAATGACCACGGCTGTTTACTTTAGCTCTGTCTGCACCAACTGAACTCTGATCGCTGCCTTCCTCCAGCTGGGCCGGCTCAGGACCCCAACGTGAAGGAGAGCGGGAGAGGGATCTGTGTGTGTGAGGCTCCAAAAAAAGAATAGGCTGCAAATGGACTACAGTGTAAATCATGGCGAACAATTTATGGGCCATTTTCTCTCCCATCATTTCTTCTCTGATCCCCACCCCCCCCTCTCCTCACTCAAACAGACCAGGCTCATAAATTGCCCGTGCTGAGTGCTGGCAGAAAGGTTTTTCATGTTCCTGACAGCTGCAATAAAAATATGCCTGTGTGTCTGGTGACTGTGTGTGCGAGGGGGAGAGGTGGGTGCCCCTGCAGGGTGCTCATCTGTGGGTATGGGGGGAGGGGGGGCGTGTGGGGGGTGCGTGACTGGTACCGGGACAGGGGGGCAGGAAAGGTGACCAGGAGTGTGCGTGTGTGTGCTGAGATCACACATTCATCTATGTTTATGCTGTGATTCCATGTTTGTGTGCTGTGATTGAAGCTTCACATGGAATTCCATGTGTGGGTGCTGTGATTCCGTGGGTGCTGTGATTACACGTCCATGCTGCAATTGTCTCGTGATTCCACGTTTGTGTGTGGGCTGTGATCACACATTCATGCCGTAATTCCGTGTCTGTGCTGTGATTCCACATGTGTGCTGTGATTCCATATGTGTGCTGTGATTGCACATTCACACACGTGAACGTAACTCCACGTGTGTGCTGTGATTCCGTGTGTGTGAGCTGTTTTGCGAATTCATACTGTAATTACATGCGTGTGAGTGCTGTGATTGCACATGCACACTGTAATTCCATGTGTGTGCTGTGATTTCGTGTGTGTGAGTGCTGTGATTGCACACATTTCCCAACACAGGAGAATGTTTGAGGTGTTGATTTAAAACAAAAAGAAATCAGGATTAAAAATGCAAATCATGCCCTTCTTTAACAAACACACTCCCTAAAGGAAAATAAATAGATTTCTGAGCTGAATCAATCACAATATTTATTCTGATATTGACCAGAATAATATTCCATGCTGGGGATTTCTTACTTGAACCCCAGAACCAGTTTCTTAAACCCCAAACCTATTGTTGCCTTAAATTTTGAGTCTCAAAATCGACTGAGCAGATAACTCCAGTCTGTGGAATTTTTTAAGCAGTAAATTTTACAGTTGTAATGGAAATAATCTAATTCCTGCCAACCAGTTTGGGAGGAAATCATGCTCAGCCACAGGATTCCTAGAAAACAGCTTTTTCCTTTTCATAATTTCTCCATATTCGCCTTTTTGAATGACGTTATTCTCACAACAAGTTTAATGGGAAGAAACAGTCCAGCAAGTCCCAGGGTGTGCAAAGCGTTACCCACAAAAACCCAAGAGCTTTTGCCTGAGGAAGGATATTTTTCCCCTCTGTGTTCTGCATTTTGCCCTGATTTGTTTTGGATTCTCCTGTGCTTTTATCTAAAATACTCTTGCACCCATCTTTGCATCACTACCAGTTTGAGAAGCTTTTCATCAGTAAAAAGATTAGAAAGATGATGAAGAAGGTGCAGAGTGACATAAAGGGAAATAAATCAGGACTTAGTTAAAATCAGAGTACCCAAAAGTCTGCATCCGGTACATTCTTAATAAGAGATTTATTAAGATAAGGCACAGAGATCATAACATGTTCAGAGATTTTTCCCAAATGTGAGTAAAACTCAGTTGGAATAAAATCCTGACAAATTCCAAGCAATGACGGAGATATGAATGTACGAGGAAAAGAGAGGGCAGCCCCCCAAAAATCGGGTCAATATTTATCAGCACTGCTGGCACAGACCGTGAGTGTCCCTGGGCAGAAGCTGGCGGAAAACAGCACCGGGGTGTTTCCGAGCCCGAGGATCAACAGCCCTGTGTGTGCCTGGGCTTTGTAGCTCTAAGTGCCTCTGTAGGGAACAAAGAAAGTGAGTAAAAATTGAATTATCCACTTAAGGTTGTGTCAGCTTTCCATCATAAATCTTTTTTTTTTTTTTTCCAGAGGTTTATTACTCATCTGTAAAAATTCCTCCCAGCCTTTGCCTTAGCGTGTACGATACGGTTCCAAGGCTGGAAAAAAGCTTCATAGGTATGGAATCTAATAAGGTACAAAACTACCATTTTATGCAGAAAGAAATATTGTTTCTCACAGCTTCACCAGAGGAATGAAATCAGGGACTGGTGGGAGTGATGGCTGGAAGGGAGCTCTGGAAACCTTGTGCTGTGAAGGGGCAGCTTACAGCGGGTGCCCACAGACACTGGGGATGCTCCGCTCATCCCATGGGCTAGAAACAAATCCCTGTTACAAAGAGCATCCTTAGACATCAGCCACCTGTATTGCAATCAATCTTTATTTAAAATACGAATCTTTCCCCTTCTTTTTTCCCTTCCATTTTCCTTTTTTATTTT
>NW_020884894.1:5804326-5856504 GCF_003945725.1 Corapipo altera | reverse complement strand
TTTCCTTTCCTTTCCTTTCCTTTCCTTTCCTTTCCTTTCCTTTTTCCCTCCCCATTATCACTCATTTTTTCTCTATTCCTATCCTTATCCTTATCCTTATCCTTATCCTTATCCTTATCCTTATCCTTATCCATAGCTCTATTCTTATCCTTATCCCGATTCTTATTCTTATCCATATCCTTATTCTTATGTTTTTATTTTAAACCTTATTCTTATTTTTTTTTATAATTCCCATTCCCATTCCCACTCCACCATCCCTTCCCCCTTCCCACGCGGGAGGGGATCGCCCCGGGGGCTCCACTCCGGCCGCGGGGGGACCCTGCGAGGCCCCGGGTTGGGGGGGAAACCGCAGCGCGGAGCCGCCGGGGCTCCGAGCGGGGCCGGGGCGGGGGGTCTGGGGGAGGCCGGGCTGGAGAGGGGGGTCTGGGGGAAGCCATCCCGGGGAAGGTCCCCCCGCCCGGGCGCCAGGCGCTGCCCCCGACCCTCCGCATTAACCCCGCTGACACGGGCGGGCGCCGCCGAGCCCCGCCGGCCCCGCCGGCTCCCCCGGGGGCTGCCCCGCCGCCCCCCGCGCCCCCCGGGAGATGCCCCCCTGCAGCACGTACAGTTCTTAGGGGCTGACAGCCCACCAAGGCAAGAAGGAGAATTTTTCCCCTTCCTTTGCTTTCTCGCCGCTTTTCTCCACGTTCTGGTCTGGCTACAATTTACGGGAGAGAAGGGGTTCTTTTAAATGTGAGGAGGAGGTGGTTTGGGAACGGAAAAGTGTTTAAATGAGGGGGGAAGAGGTAGTTTGGGGACGGAAAAGTGTTACAGCCTGGGGGGAAAAAATCACATCGCACCGGTTAGAGTTTGGTAGCCTGCGGTGTTTGTCACCGCACCTCGCCCTGCAGGAATTGTGCGTGGAGTGGCACAAGGGGGTGGCATAGAGGGTCTCCATGGCTGCCCAGGGCAAGTGGGAAGTCCCCGGCACTTTACCGCACAAAACCCTGATAGATATCATGCCAAAATAAAGAACTTTAAAAAAAAAATAATTAAAAAAAAATCACACCTGCTTGGGCAGCGTCTCCTTGCTGGGTTGGTTGCATCTCCTTTTTACCTCCCTGCTCCATGCTTGGGAGCCCTCAAATCCCTGGAGAGGGTGGGTAGTGGGTTTTTCCCTTCACCCTCCTCTCACCAGACCATATTTCTGTCATATCTTACATATCCTTTTTTTTTTAAATTATTACTTTAGGACTGGGATCTGCATTTGTCATGTGCCTACATTGCTCCCCAGCAGTGGTGCTGGGGGACTGGGACTGCACCCCAGTGTGTGTGTGGAAGTCCTACTGGAAGGAAGGTGCCTTGGACCCCCCAAGAGGAAGGAGAATGAGAAGGACCAGGCTGGGGATGCCCAGCATTACCCCTCCGCCGCAGGGATGAGGCACACGTAGGGAAGGAGGGAGGGCGGGCAGGAGGAAAACTGATCCTGAAGTTTCCATCATGTGAAATTGAAGCGCATGTGCCTATAATGAAATATTTCCTCCCATTTCATGGCAGTTCAGTAATTCCTGATGGCAGGGAGCCTGGGAAAACAGATCCCCCTGCTCCCACCCACAGCGCCTGACCGCACGGGCAGGACAAACAAGGGCTTCGTTCTGCTGGTTCCCCACCTTACAGCATCCTCCAAACTCAGCCCCACGGGGAGCCCTTTTCCCCCCTCCCCGCTCCTCCAGCAAAGGGAAATCTACATTTCCAAGGGTATTTCAGCGCAGGGCTGCAGCAGCTTGGCCCCTCCACCAGCAGCACCCGTGTCCTCCCGTGTCCCCGGGGCTGTGACCCACCCCCGGCAATAGCCACTGCTTTCATTTACTTTTGAATTATGTGGTTTTTCCAGCTCCTCTAAATTTAATTAAACTTTGACCAAAATTCTAAGCAGGGAAAGAGAATAGAAAAGGGATTTTGTGCCAGAACAAGCACAGTAACAATATTAATAATAACAAAAAGCAACAACAAACCCTTAAACACTCATGGGCTGGGTTGTAGGAGCTCAGGCTACTGGGCTGAGTCAGGCAGAGCACTGGGAGTCCTCAGGCCCCTTTGAAATGCTCCTGACACAGGATCGATGCAGCTGAGGACACCAGAAAGCTGCTGCAGCATCAGATTTCAGCTTGGAATTGCATTTTCTTAGAGAAGATAAGCAAGGCACAGGTAAACTGGCACAGAAATAGGCAGAGCTGAGGGTCAGATTGAAATCCAGATTATGCCTGGGAGGGAGAGGCTCTGATGGGAAGCTGGACCAGTTCTTGCTTTACACTGGGAGAGAGAAAGCCATGAAGTAGGAATTCAGTGAAGGGAGGCAAGATGCCAGTACCAACCACCTTCGAGTCCTAATTATTTTGTGTCCCCATTTGTATTATGGCAACACTCCAGACCTGGACAAAATCCCTGTTGTGGTGGTGGGTGATGTATCCCTTGTGTGTGGACTCTGCATCCGTCCCAGTAAGCTCCTGCTCTGCTGTCCTACCAGAGTGATTCCTATTCATTTTAAGGGAACACAACACTACTCTAACCCCTGACATAGGTGACTTACTCAGCTGGAGCCAATTCATAGGTCTTGCCATGTGAATTTACGTCTTCTAATAATCCACTCCCCACTTCTTAATATAAAACCACTGTTTTGGCTTTGTTTTTTTAAGAAAGCACAGATTCTTTATTTCCTTAAAGAAAAATAATAATTCTCTCTCTTTTGCTCTCAATCTGTTCCCTTTTGATAAAGTCTGATAAAGAGTTGATCAAAGAGTTTATTCTGGCTTAGCTCCTGAGATGCTGCTAACAGGATGGAGTCAGGATCATATAAATTCCTTAGCCAGATAAATGTCCTGTGTAATCCCGTATCTGTTCCTGACAGTAGCCAGTCTCAGATGCTTCCCAGGATGTGACAATAAAGCTTTACCACATCTGCAGATGGAACTACCTGCCTACAAAGAAACCATACTCTCAGTGCTGACCACTTAGATGGATTTTAAAAAGGTCCAGAAAGTCAGAGGGTGTTAATTTTATTAATGATTTTATTAATTTTACTTTTTGGGACCGACAGGAAAGCAGCCTCAAGGCTGTAAGTCACCTGAGGAGGCGAGTGGGTGTCACAGTGGTGACTCCCAGACCCAGAGTCTCTGTGATCCTTCCACACATGGGTTTAGCTTCGTTTCCCATGGGCTGAATGTGTCACAAGAGTGGGAGGCAGGACCTTGGAATTGTCCCGCCAGCACGAGTTTGCAATGAACATTACTCATTTCTTGGTACAGAACTAATTGGGGGATTTTGGGACCTGATGCAGAAAGACCAGCGGGGAAAATTACTGTATCCCGCATTTTCCATGGCTGCTTAGGATCATGGAGGCTCACATTTATTAATGCTCTGGCACTGATTAGATCTAAGTTGGATTAAACAATGCCGGGAAAACAAGTCATCCCAGATTAGACACAGAAATGACCAGGCTGTGAAGGAACTCTGAGCGCAAACTATGAGCCTGATCCAGCTAATGGAGTCCAACACATTTTGCTTGGGATGCTCAGAACCACTGCTTCAGGGACAAACCACTAAGTTCTTGAATTCAAAGAGCTGCAATCAAATTAATTCCGTGGGAGTGTGCCAGGGTGAGCTCCTTTCAGTGACTTTGGATGCAGAAAATCCTGGTGCATTCCCCATAGCAAAGATCCAGCTTCTTTGCTGGATCTTTCTACTTTCAAGGCAAGTTTCCCTCTGTAGAGCACCCTGAGGGTATCCCCAGGCAGCACCAGTTATGGAGCCCCTTCCTCTGAGCAAAAGGAGCTTATTTAAGAGCTGCTTTGCTTGAAGAGCTACAATGGCTTTAAAATGAGAGCATATTAAGGGTTAGATATTAGGAAAAAATTCTTCCCTGGAGGGATGAGGAAGGGCTGGAATTCAGCCCCCACCTTGAGCATTATTGAAGGAACCATCCAGATCTTCTCCTGGGTCCCATCTCATACCCAGGTCTATCCCTCACAGTTAAATGTTGATTTTCCTGTAACATTTTCCTTTTTTCACACCACCAGCTCAGAGCAGACTCCTGGCTCAGAAAGCCAAGGAGAGGCAAAGCCACTCCAGCACCAAAGATGGACACCAGTGTCTGCAGGCAGCACCACAGCTCTAATGACAAAGAAATAATAATAATAATGTTCTTAAATGACACAACTCATACCTTTCTTTGTTATTTTTCTTTTTTTAAACATGGATTCAAATACATTTTGCCTTTACAGTAGCCACATTTTGCCTTTACAGTAGCCACTTCTCTTGGATTTTTTCCCCACAGTGTTGTCTCATCTTCTTATAGAAATATATTTACAAGCTCAAAAGGAGGCAAAGAGCAGCTTCCCGAAAACACAATTTTGCCCTTGTGAAGCACCATCCCTTTTCCCCTCAGGATTCAGGGGAGGGTGATACCACGTCTGCAATATGTATATTTTGACTCACTCCTGTCTCCCATTCAGTAAATACTCTCAAGAGAAAATACTCTTCAAGAGAAGAAGTCCTGTTCTTCATTTCTTATTTATTTTCCAGTTGCTTTCCCAACAGCCCCGTTTTCAGACTTTCTGAGTTTGAAGCATCTCTTCATTTGGTGGTTTACTGGAAAAGCTGTTCACATCTATAAACAAAGCTTATTCTTCCTGATTTTATCTTTCTCCATTTTATTGTTTCCGGTTGTTATTCATTTTGGACGATCCTTCCACGGGGACTTTCCAAAGAAGAGAATCCAAAGTGATATAAAAATGCATCTGAATGACATCCAGGAATAAAAGTGGGAGGTGATTATAAATGTATGACTACCTTTTACTGGAAGAAGTGAAATATGCAGGAAGAAATTCAGGCTGGATATAATCAGCCTGGGAGAGCTCACCCTGAGGGTGATCAGCTACTGTGCTTGGGCATTTTGACGTCAGAGCGAGATTCAGGGAGAAAAACGTCAATCCCAAAAATGCCTAAAATTCTCCTAAAAGTAACTTTTAAGCCTGAAAGTTTGCCTGCTTTTCCCTTCTAATCACAACAGTTGGTCTAATGAGTGATATTCCTACAATCACCGTTTCGTTCAACCCTTGGTATGGCACTTTGTTCTTCCAGGATCCTTTAATTTTAAAGCACAGTTTGGCTGCACACTGATCTTCCTCAACCCAGTTCTGTATGGGAGAAAGGAAATGCCTTCAATCAGTTTGGAAGCTGATTATGAATTCCTTGGCCAAACCCTACAGATTCGGTTACAACTTCCCTGGTATTTTTTGGTTTCCCATCCCTTCTTCCACATTCCCCATTTAAGGAAAGTTCATCTGATTTCTGTAGACTGCAACCACAGTTTTCTCTGTCTTTTTAAAACCTTTTCAAAGAAAAGAGCTCAAGTCATTTACTTTTCAGATGGGACGGCGCAGCCGAACTTCCATCAGGAACTAACCCTGCGCTGATGAGAAGTGCTGCAATGCCATGAAGAAGTAAATAGGAAGGATTGGGAGCCTCTGCAAGATGCAGACCAGGCAGGATGGTCAGTGTCTGAGTGTCTGAGCAGCAACTCCAAACCCAAAGCACCAACATAATTCCTTTCTTTTTCTCTCTTCCTCCTAGAAGCATCCCTGTTCAATCCATAATGCCAGAACAGCAGCCCTTGCCCTGTAGCCCTTCCAGTTCCACTAATCCCAACCAGGCAAACACATGAAGAGGCAGCAGCTGTTGCACAGTGGCACGTGAAGAACCCTCATTTCAATCTGCTTTTCCAGTGGAACTGGATTGCAGACGTGCCTTACTTTCCTTTGATTTCTCTGCAGGAAAAGAGCTTGAATCCACCAGGAGCAAAGAGCAATAAATCTGCCTAAAGAAAGAGCAATCAAGCCTGGTAAATAAGCACATGCCTATAAACTTGAAGTGGAGGAAAGAAGAATTCAGGGGTATAACATATACCCCAGCAAGGTTTGAGTGCTGTTAGTTGTAACCCTCATCTCGCTCCCCAGGAGAGCAGGGGATCAACCCCTCACATTTGAACCATTTTTTGGGCATTTCTACTCCTCATCTTACTTCACCTCCACAACCACTATGTGCACCTATCCAAGGGCTTAGAAGTCATGGCTTGAAAAGCTGATCAAGTTCTGTTGTATCTAAACACTGTTCATATTTATGGAAGAAGTTTATGGGCAAACTGGATGGTTCAGCTGTCTGTGTAAATTCTTACACGTGTGATATATCAGCCTTTACAAAGACATGGTTAAACTCCAGGATTATCAATAATCCAATTATACTAAACAATGCGAGTTCTAAAGGTGAAAAGGGGGAAGCAGATCTGGAAGGGGGTTTTGGGTTACACAAGGTCACTCCAGAACCCATCTGGATGTCAGCGACAATAAAATCAATCCCAATTTATGGCTTGTCAGCGGTTTGTTAGGCCCCTCCTGGAAGGCTGTAGGTACCTTCACCCAGTCCCTGAGTAACACAGAAATAAAATATGGATGCCACGTGTGGGAATGGGGATATTTTCAGGTGCAGTCCGTGGTGGAAGTCCCAGGACAAGGTTGGTGCTCGAGCACAGAGGCCTGTGATGGATATGAAATCCCATGTTCACCTGGGCAAGGCAGCTCTTCTGCAACTCACTACACAGCAGAGCTATTTTCCAAGCCTTCAGGTAAATAAAGCCTTCAAAAGCACCAGAACCCAGCTGCTCTTCCTTCCTCACGTCCCAGGGCTTTCTTTAATAAATCCCATACTGGGGAAGTGGAAAGCAGAGCTGTTTTCTGCTTTTGGAGCATTTCAGCTACACTCTTCCCACATCTATTTTACCAAGGACTGAGAGGGCCACAAGCCAGGTCTTCTCCTACCTCTTCCACAGAGAGGAAAGGATTCCTCGTGGGAAGGGCATTAAAGATATGATCCCTCCAAAAGGAATGGCCATGTCAGGAGGACAGGACTGAGACAGGAAAGGGGAGTAGTCCTTTTGCTTGCAGGAAGCCACCAGCTGCTTCAGGAGGCTGAGTTTTGGAGGGGGATTTCTGTAGAGCTCTCTAATGCCACCCCTTTGGATGGCAGCAGTGCCAGATATTCCATCTCTGCCCCCCTGAACCCTCCAGCTCCACGGCAGAAAGACCCATTTGCTCAGGGGAAGGCATTAGGATTTCTATAAACAGAGATTAAATATGCCTCTGGGTGACAAATGCCCACGTCAGGCACCGGCTGCCAAGTGCCAAACTGGCATCCTGTCCTCAGGAAGGCACATGTGTAAGGCATCCACGCTCATGGAATTGCTGTACTTTTATGGTCATGGACACGGGAGGCTTTAAACACTCTGGATTTCTGTGCATTAAGACGTGTTGGCTCAGACATCCCTCGTAGGTGCTCCGGAGAGGGACGTGGCAGGGTTGGCACAAAGCAGAGGCTCTGCCTGCCCTCGGCTGTGCCATCCATCATCGAGGAGCTAACGGATCTTCTCACACGTCTGTCCTCGTTTGCCTAAAAAATAAATAAATACTGCCTCTAGTTTCAGGGCTGAATCCTTAGGTGGTCATGGCAGTGACAGAGATGCCCTGGACTTCTATGGAAAACAGTAGGAAATGGGCTCTTACAGGACAAAGGAAGAAATGCCTGGGAGGAAATTTCAATTTCACTGTGGAAAAATGGCTTTGAACATAACCACCTTCCACCGCTGCGGCAAAAGCAAGCGTTGAATCAGAAAAGCAAAAACCAACCCACTGCCAAAAAAAAGGTGGCTGAGGGCAACTGGAAAATAGGGCCAAGTTTGATTTCTGTTCTCCAGAAATACGTAGGAAATATAAAGCTCTATTTTATGGAGTAAAAACTGAGTGAGTAGAGCACCTGATTTGGATTGGATTGTGACAATCCCTAAAATACACAGACTACCAGAAAACTACCTTTGCATGTCTCACACTCACTTCCCTAAGGAATACCATGACTCTGTAGGTGTCTCTGCCTGCTTTCTTTGAAGGAAAAGGCAAAACTTGCACTGACACAACTAAAAGCAAAACCGAGCCCATTAACTATAAACTCTCACAGGAAAACCCATGTGCACTTCTCTGTGCTCTTCCAGCCAAAATCCTTTCAGTGCGCACCTGCTTTCTGTTTGTTTTGGTGAACATAGAAAAGCTCTAACTTTACTGAAAAACAGTTCTGATTTCTCTTAAAAAAAAAAAAAGAAAAAATTTCAAAAATCGAGTAAAGCATCGGTTGCTGATTTATTTCCCTCCTTCAGGTTTTAGTGGGGTCTCTATAAAATCCTCTGGTTGAGCCAGCTCCATTTATTGCCAGTATTGTGCTTGACTAAATGAAGGTCCTGCATGTTTTGTTTGTTATTCTGAGTCATATCACAAACATTTTAGCAAAAGGTCCAAAGACTTACAGGGAACACAGAGAAGCCAAAATCTCCAGATGGAGAAAAGCACATCTTAAGGGGATGACATTTGGCACAAGAAGTAGAAGAGAATTAGACTTTGGTTTGATCTGCCCCATATTATATCACCGCTTGTACTTTGCAGGAAATTGTTGAGGTTGAACCAAAATAAAGATCAAGTTTTAGAGCATTTTCTCTTTGCGTATTCTTTTGGGACCTCACATCTTTCAGTATGCAACCTATTAATTACAAATACATACACACACTCACATCCAATTTGATTATTTGGGCTTCATCTGGCCCTTCAGAGGGAACCAGATGAAAGTAATAATCAGTTAATTCGCTACAAAGCAAAAATAAATTTAAAAAAAATCAAAGCTAGACAAACATATCGTGTTCTCATGGAAAACAACAACAGAAAGGGCTGAACTGGCAGGCGAATTAACAGAGCTCTTCCACACCTCTGTCAAAATGGGATGCTGGAATCCATTGGTGATGAATGACATTGGAGTGCATGGGAGGCAGAGCATCCCAGTGTGGTGCTGGCAGGGAACAAGGCAATGATGCCCAGGGAAATTTGGGTTGTTTTCTGGGAGCTGCCAGACCTCAAAACAGGGTTGTTGATGCTGGAGCCTTCCACAAGCCTTCCATGTCTTTTCTCAGAGCAGAGGAGCAGGAGGAGAGCTAAGGGCAGAGACACGTTTGCCAAGAACAAATGACCATTTCCAAGATACCTCTCTGGAGATGGACACTTCATATCCCGAGCATCCCAGGGCTCACTTCGCAGTTCCACCCTTATCCAAAATGGAAGGAGAAAGAGGAAAAGGGCAGAAGATGGGACTTTCTGGAAGAATCCTGATTTAATGAGTTTATCTGTTGGATGGAGGTGCTCTTCTAAAGAATTCGCAGCACTTACACCAGACTAAGGAGAATTCCTGGCTTTTTAGACAACAAAATTAAGTTGTTCCATTGGTTGGTGCAAAAATCATTGCCTAGTCCTAAAAACTTCAGCCATTTCATTGCTTCACAGAGCTGTGAATCAGATTTGTGGTTTTTTTAATCATATTACAATATTTAATATGATCATTGTTATTATGATTTATTATGATCATTAAAAAACCAGGGATATTAAACTGATAAAGCTTTAGTGCTTGAGGGAGAGATCATGATTCCTACTCAGTTGTGGGGCCACAAAGGTATCATTTCCCCTAAAAAAATAGGTGATTGTGTTGGACTTGACTGCCTGTCACCCAAAAAAGAAATAACTACAGGGGGACCACCTGCAAGCTGGGTAAATCCAGAGTTTTGCTAAGGATGAGGAATTACAGCAGCTGCAGGGCTGGGCCAACACACTTTGAAATTCCATGCATAAATGACTGCCCAGAGTTGTTGTTAAGCTGAAAACTGTTCTCACCATAAATTCCAGCGAATACAGGACAGCCAGCAAGGGAAGAGCCGAGGACACCACGTATCCCGTTACGTTTTTAACTGCCTGGATTCAGTTTTGAACTCAATATGAAACCCACAAAGAGAAGCCAGGAAAAATTAGCCTTTAAGAATCAAGAGAAATATGCAAATTAAAAAAAAAATGTATCCACCTCCCATAAAATCCCAAGTTAAGTAACAGCCTAATGGTCTGTGAAGTTATTTCTCCTTCAGTCGTGTACGTTTGGCTCTTACTGAGCAGTTTCACTTTAGTCTCAGATCAGGTTCATTACGTGCTAACATCCAGCATTTGCAGGAAAGTGCACTTGAGTTGCACACAGCAGGGCTTGGAAGCAGGGCTAGATCACAGATCATGTCATAAACTGTTGCTTTCAGTGGCTTTATTATTCTGCAGCACCAACTTTTTCAAGGACAAGGCTTGATACTGTGCAGAAGCCCATCTGCGAATGGAAGCGGGTGATGCTTTCTGTTTCAGGGCAGTCTGGTAGTAAAAAAGAGATGCTGAGGGCTGACACCAGGCCCAGAAGATCTTCAACTGGGTCTGTTTCACTTGGGGAAGGATGATGTTTTTATGCATTGCAAGAATCCTGGCACAAATCAGGGCTTGTGTGTTGTATGGATGTCTGGCAAGAGTCTTCCCTGCCGCAGTTTATGGTGGAAGACGCCATCTGCACATACTAAATCAGTGGGGCTGTGCATGGTTGGAGGTACAAATGCATGTTTGGGGGGTATATGGATCCTCATTGTGTAGAAGTGTCTCCCTGACTGAGATATCTTCAGCTGAGAACTTGAAGTTAAAAAAAAAAAAAATGCAGTGACTTTGCACTTCACCTTCTCTAGGAAAGTCCATCAGATGAGAAACCCATATTTGGCTTGGAAACTCTAGTTCTGCAAAAATCCCACATGAGATCACCAACACTGCTTGCGAATGTGTCTCTTGGCTTCCAGAGAGGGACCACAACCATTCCCATGGATCAGGACAGCCCTGGGCATTGCACATTGCAGCAAGTCATAACAGCCCTGGAGGAGAAGAAGGCAGCAATGTTTTTGGGTCAAGAACCCATCAAACTGATTGTTTCTGCCCTTATTTGAGACTGTTTGAAGATGAGATACACAAACAACAACAACAAAATGTTTTTAATCTGGACTGTCAAGTATGGAAGGATATTTGTGGTAAGGGAGAAATTTGCCACCCACTGCTGTTGCTTTGGTGTACGATTCCTGCGGTTGCTCTTTATTCATTCCCTGAAAGAAACTAACACAAAAACAAATTCCAAGCCATAAAGTGGGATTTCCAGATAATGCATTATTTCTTAAGGGAATGAAAAAAACCCACATAGGATCACTCTTTCCCCCCACTTCATTGACCTTTTAATATTTTCCAGCATTTTTGTGGAATCCCCTATTATTTGCAGTCATTACTGAGAAGACCCCAATCCTCTAAGCTGTCCTCACGCAGGTCCACGTAGCAGGGTCAGGTCATCATTCAGTAGCAGCACAGGCCTAAAGCAAAACAAAACCAAAAGCAAAGATCATTACTAGTGATACAGAAACCTCGGTGCCTTGTCCCAAGGCTTGGTTCAGCAACCAAAAATTTGGGTTCTGGCTTACATGAACCAGCCAAAAGCCTCCTGAATTTGTGAAGTTCAGCTGGAGTTTCTGGAACTCTTGGAAGAAAGCAGGGATGGAGAGATCTGGTGTTTTTTTCTGTAATTTTCCGTGGTCCCAGAAGTAAACAGGGCCCTGAGGGTGGTGGGGGGGGGGTGGAGGAGCTTCAGAGATACAGTTTGGGAAGATGATGCAAGTCCATGGTGGTGGCAGGAGTTGCAGGAGAGTTAATGCTCTCTTTGCCCTGACCTGTCTCTTCCTTCATTTAGGCTTAAAAAGAGGAGTTTGTGCCAAAGTTTGCTGCAGAGTTTGGGGGCTCAGGTGTTATTTGATTTATGCTTCTGGTGGAGAAACCCTGAATATTTCAAAGCCATGGTGCTGCTCTCCAAACGCAGCACTCTGTCATGCGCCTTCAAACCCCATCCAAAAGCTCACACTGGGCTTTCCTGTCAGTCCTCATACAAAAAGACCCAAAAAAATCCATGCAAGGAGCATGATCCAGTCCTTGATCTCACATACACACCTTCGAGGAGAGAGCTGTGATTACAAGGTCTACTTCTCTCCACCGCAGACTCCTCATGCCTCACTTTGCGTGAACATTTTGAAGCCCCTTTTACTGCCCCTTTTTAACTCCCAAAAAAGGAGGCCACCAAACCCAAGGCCTCATCCTCAGAGCGCGCAAAATGGGCAGTGTGTTGGCTCAGAGGCTGGATTATTTCTCAGTGAGAATTAGGTTTGTAAGAGAACATTCACATGTGCTGTGAGCAGAATT
Organism: Corapipo altera; assembly: GCF_003945725.1. Lineage (NCBI taxonomy): Eukaryota > Metazoa > Chordata > Aves > Passeriformes > Pipridae > Corapipo > Corapipo altera. Next base: position 5,844,304 of record NW_020884894.1, on the reverse strand, counting down.
TCCTTCCTGAGGGTTGCATGAGGTTTCTGACCACTGTATCTGTGTGTTCTTCAAGATGACGTATCGTGTTACTAATTCCCCTAATTGCATGTCTGGGCTAAAAACAGACTGAGTTTTCCTAAGAAGTTACATTCTTAATAACATTACTTAAAACACTGTGGTAAATTCAAGTAAATTTTGAACCGATGCACGTAGGTTATAAATCAGGATATAGATGCAGATAATGTTTACCTTAAGCTTGTTTATCTGACTCTGCCACTCAGTTGTTCTGTGTTTTGCCAAAATGCAGCAATGCAAGACAGAGTGGCTGGAAGAGATTCAAGTTTTCCTTCTTCAGGCTCCTACTGCGTGGAGCATTTCCAGGAGTGCAATGCCCCAAAAATAACCATATATAATACTCTTTTCCCCAAAACAATCTAGCAGAAAAATGGACAACTAGATGCAGCTTCCCCTTCTCTTTATGAGCCTAAATATTGTACCATGGTGAGGCAGATTTGCTCCTGATTGAGCACGCATTTGAAGAAGGTCCAGGAGAAAAGAGCCCCAGGGAAATCTTGGATGCAGAACAGCTCTTAGTGATGCATCTCCACATGGCCTGTCAGTGTTATACAGCCCTACCTAGAGGTATTTTGATAATTTAGAGATAATTTTAGGTTAAAATGTTGTTATCCTGCTAGAAACAATTCCCTGGAGAACCCCATGAGATGCTGAGACAGGAGGTGGGGGCCGTGAGACGTCCCTGAGCCGCCGCCACGCCGGCTCCATCCCCTCCCACAGGGACCAGCAGGACGATGTGGGGCTGAGTCATCTGAGGGGAGGACACAGCCTTGGCAGTGGAGAGCAAGATGCATGGAGGTACTTGACATAGAAGTGAAGCAATCTGGAAGGTGGAGTTTTTGAGGGGAGTGGGTGTTGATTTTTCCAAATCAGATTTTTTTTTTAAGCCGTGAATATCAATCCTGAAATTTCCACAGAGGTCAGGAAATGACACACATGTGCATTGTTGTCACCTCCAGAAGGAGAGGGGAGGCTGCCTTTGGCCATGGCCCAGCAGCAGTGAACATGCACTTTTGGGAAGAGCATTATCTCACCACTGACAGGCCACTTGCAGAGGGAAGCAACTTGCTTTCCTCATTTTAATGCCACCATCTTTACAAGAGCACCAGGAATACACAGACTTGGAGAAACTCTCCTTTGGAAACATAGAAAGTTGAACAAAAATATTGCCCAGGAGGCAGCTAGCCCAGGGGTGGTATTTTGGGGGAGATTTTCACAGAGAATTGTCATTTATTCTCCCTATTTGCCTTTCCCCACCAGCACCACTTTAGAATGTCCTGTAGCATGGGTAGCAATACCCAAGATAAATTCTCTGACATATTCAGGAAGAATTTATTCATGGAAAAGGTTGTTAAGCATTGGAAGAGGCTGCCCAAGGAGGTGGGGGAGTCCCCATCCCTGGAGGTGTCCAAGGAAGGCCTGGACATGGCACTCAGTGCTCTGGGCTGGTTGACAAGGTGGGGATCGGTCACAGGTTGGACTCAGTGGTCTGGGAGCTCTTTTCCAACCTAAAGATTCTATGATTCACTGGATGTTATCTTCTTCTTCTGGTGATGAGTGAGTCAAAAGATCACCAGTCAGCAGGAAACATGACAAATCACCAAACAGTTGCACATCCCCCCAAGCACATGGATGAGCTCTGATGCCAGTGCCTGATATTCACTATTCATGGGGGAGCAGCTGTGGTCTCCACCATCAGAGTTTATTTGGTGCTCTCAGTCTGTAGGAGAAGTGTCCAACTCTGTGGTATATCTAACACCAACCCTCCCACTGGGTCCCCAGAGACCAGTCCCCATCCAGAGACCCTCAGCACGGGGACAGTGGCGTCTGGAGTAGCACAGACAAGGAACTGTGAGCTGTCAGCTCCAACCCCTGACCCATCCTTCCCAGCCCTCATTGCCAAAATCAGGGACGGTCCACAGACCAGTCTGTGGAGCTCCAGGGCACTGCTGATGGAAGTGGATGGCTCCTAACAACATTTTCCATTCCAGTGGGTTCTCTTCCTTTCTCAGATCCCCATCTACCCTCAGCTGGACTCTACCGATGCAGCCAACATGCATTTAAGCACTAATGACATATGCATTTATCCAGGATTTCTTTTTCTCTTGGTCAGCTTAGGAGGCAGCAGAGGAGGGAAGGAAAATGCCCAGCTTTTAGATACTTGAAGTGCATCAGATGTGATGCCCCTGGAGCAGCCCCTGCCATTCTGGAGTAATGAGCTTATTGCAACACATGGGAAGAAAGATGTTTGCATCACTTCCCAGCAGCACGTACTTTTCCTCTCGTGAGTCCTGAACACTTCAAGCCTGCTAACAATGGATTTTTATATTTTTTTAAGACATGCTTTTTAAGACATGAAGTATATTAATCCTTTGCATTTTCGGTGATGGCTCCTAAAACCAACAGTTTCCATCCCCTTTCATTTCTCTCCTCCTATTAAGATTACCAAGATGCACATCAGCTAAAATGCTTTCAAGGGCACTATTTTGACATCAAGATCATTATAGAGCAAGGGACTAATTATGAACATGTCTCAGACCAAGGGTAGAGAACTCTTTTCCACAAAAAAGCAACATGCAGCTAGAGCAGTGTCAGAGACATGTTTGCATCTCCTTGTTGCTTTGTTTGCCAGGACTGATGAGCTGAAGAAAATAATGACAAAGACAAAAATAAAAAAAAAAATTGGATGGCAGTCCAGAAATCAAGTGTAACGTGCTTTTTAAGGATAGTAAGCTTGAGTGGTAAATAAAATTGGAGCCTAGACTGGGGCTTTTTTTGTTAGAGCCAAGTGAGTTCAGCTCTGGACAGTGTCCAGGGAGCCTTTCTTGTTTGAGAGAGAAATGAGAGGGAGAGTTTGATGAGACTTTCCTTCTGCAGGTAAGGAGGGAGAGGCTGGATGCAGCAACACACTCCTGCTCCCATCCATCAGCTTTGTGCCAAGTCTGCTGGCAGTGGCTAGATCCAAGAAAACCCCTAGAAATTTTTAGGAGGATTATGTTTTTCCCAATACCCAAGGAAAAGAAAGACAAACAAGCTTTTGAATTGTTCTTTACAGAGAAATCTGAGCCCTGTTTTTCACGAACTAAGCCCGAACCTCTCTGACAACAGAGATTAAAATTGAAGAGCTCAGTATCTCCACCTGGGAGCCCCTGATTTACAGGTTCCTCCCCAGAGGAGGAACTTTGGTTGCTGGTGGAGCGTTGCCATCCCCTGAGGCACCACTTTTCAAACCCAGCCAGTTTAGTGTGCTCAGAAACAGCCTCAGAGGTGTTTTCCTCCTCTTCCTCTAACACTCAGCACAGTCTTTTGCAGGCTAAATTAATGCATATTTGGAAGTTGACAGTTCATTTACAGACCTCAGATGGTCAAGCCCAAGGAATTTCTCTTGGCCTTGGTTTGCATTTTGTGGGCAGTGTTGCCAGCGGGGAGAGTTTCCCTCCACCACACGCCCGGTCCTGCTTTGCCAAGCTCTGGGAGGCAACCTCATAAAGTTGTGAAAGACACTCATCCTGTGTGCCCTTAATTAATGGTACACATCTTTAATTAATTATGCACCCCTTTTTAATCCCAGATTCACCTCACACTCGCTCCAAGCTGGAGTCCAATGAGTCCTTGGCTCATTTTCCAGCACAGACCCATGGCAAAGTGGCAGATGTGACATGTGGTCCTAGCAAAGAGGTGGCACAGTAGGGGCTAAAATTTACCTATCCCACCCTCCCACCTTCCCCTGCCACTGCTGGAAGCAGCTGGGTTGTGGCATCTCCAAAGGCATCTCCTAAAACTTGGAGGGAATATTAATACCAGATGGGTAACTGTGGGAGGTATTTTGAGGGCTGGAGATGCTTCCTTGAGATGCTGAGTGTCTTGATCACTTTCCTGCCTCTATTTCTAGAAGAAGAGATGCCAAACCCTAAGAGAAAGCCTCTTGATCACACTTTTTGGTTTTTTTCCCTTCCTGGTCCCCTGGCTATGGTCTGGCCCCCCCCCCCCCCCCCCCCCCCCATTTCCCCCTAAATTCACACAATTTTTCCAGCTCCTGTTACATGGTGGGAGTTCACTTCCCCCAGACATCCAACCAGGGCTGAATTCCTTCCTCTGCCATTTGGAGGTGGTTTTCCCTTCCTTAGAAGTTATTTTTCTTCCTCTAAACCACAACTTGTGATTCCTGAGATCTTCCTAAAAAACCTGATGCCAGCCCTGCTCATCCTGAAACCCTTAGTTGTCCTAGAAATAAAGGAGAGAGTTAATTTCTAACTCTAGTTTTAATCAGTATTCCACAATATTTATTAAAAGGGTACTTTTTCCTGTAAGTGATTGCACTGGGGTAGCAACAACACGCTGCAGGAGACAAGTTTGGAGTGTGAGGTCAGATATTTTATCAAACTAAATCTGTGAGACGTTGAACAAAACTCAAATGGCTTTACGGTTCAGGGGCTTTTCAAACTCCTTTTTTTTTTCTAGTCATGGCAGAGAAAAAGAGCCATTTGTTAGAAAAACAGTGTCAGGGAAGTTACATATGACATTTACCAACGTTACATCATCAAAGCTAAATCTCTGACAGATCTGTAAACAGCAACTTTTCATATAAATGTCGACGGGGCCTCGTGCATGTGCCTTTAGCACCGTGTTACTGCATTTGCAGCGAGGAGAAAATGCATGGAAAAGGGTGATATCTGCTCACACTGAGGGGCTCAGGTTGTTCTTTGCAGGTTTGGAATTTACAACAGAAAATTGTGATTTTCCTTTAAAATTGGAATAATGTGCTCCAGCCGAGGGCAGGTTTCCATTGCACGTTGAGAGCATGCGTGCTCCTCAATTCCAGATTTTGGGAGTGAGGTGGGATTTGGCTGTGAAAGGCAGTCTCCCTTCCAAAAGAGTGTCCTGGGAATTACCCTTTGGAGGTGTCGAGGAGCATCCAGAAGATGTGGAGTGAAATAGTCTCTTCTTTCCCCAATGCTCTGACAGGTCTCAGGGGCAGAGGCTGCAATGAGGGACTGCACAGGCCGGTTGGGGGTAAAAAGTGGGTTAAAGACACCTATTACCTTTCCCAGGTCCCTCCCATGACTCTTCCAACCCTTCATCGATACAGAACCAAACAAAGGTCCTGCTCTACATGTGCCAGTCCTGCTGGAGAGGGCAGGACTTGAATTGTACTGCTTATCCAAGGATCAGGTATATTTTAATTTGAATAAACAAGAGCTTAAGATATTACAAAACCCTTCCAGGAAGCTGAGCATGAGCAGCTTACAATTATTTTCTGGTTTTGCTTTCCTAGCAGTCTGCTTTCCCTACTCATCCTCTGTGTTCTTGGTTCATTTAAATATTAGTTAAGAAAATACTTCCTCTTCAAATTCTGACACCAGAGCTAACACCTAAACACACTGCATGTGAACCTGCAGAGTAATTAAATGGATGACACCGAAAACACATATCTGTGTAATCTTTCTGAATTTTTTAATGCTGTTTTTCCCCTCTGCAGGACACACACACACAGAGCTTGTTCTGAAGAATAAGTGAGATTTTATTCTATACTTTTTTCTGTCCAACACAGAGTAACTTTAAGCTCCCACTGATTTGCAGAAGCACCCAAAAGATGTTGTGATGCCTTGCAGGGTTGTGCCCAGAATCCCCAGAATGATTTTCCATGGACTGGATAGACCCTCTGAGAAATCTTGTTGAACTGTTGTTGAAGTGACAGGCCCTACACAACAGCAGATTTTCACTTTATCTACACTTATAGCAAAATGGAAGCAAAATGTGCTTTAAAGTAAACAATAGTATTTTCAGAGTCTGGCTTATTTTCTTGCTTTGGTGAGTTCCCAACCAAAGTTTTTCACACTGTGGACAATGAAAAGGTAAAGCAGGGAAAGTGAAATCCCAGCCTGACTGAAGTCAGTGGGAAAGTTGCCACTGATTTTAACAGGGCCAAGTTTTACCCAAAAAACTCTGTAAACTGAGAGGAGGATCATTTGGGAACTGCAGAGCTGATGGCTGAGATCTCTGCTCTTCCCTTGCCCATAGAATCTGGTTGCACAATCAGGGATAAAATTACACACCAACATCTATTAAACACTGTGAAAACTTCAAACACTTGAAGTGCTGAATTATGGGATGAAACTTGATGTCAAGATGAACCACAGACTTGCACAGTTTGTTGTTTGGTGTTTGCATCCTTATTTTATTTGCACAGGCATAAGAAGGGACAACTTGCCCCGGTGAGCTTTTGCTGAAGAACGTATTTACCCAGAACCAATTAAATCAACAACGTATGAACGTCACTGCAGAGGGTTATCGGGTTTTTCCCCTTCGTCATATGAGGAAGGTGATAAAGCAGATGTGACCACAAAGCATGTCATCAGCATTATTTGGTTAGTGTGGATTTCAGTTGCAGCAATTCGGTGAGGCTTCCCAAGGCAAGAGGGATCCCATAGGCAACTGTGGGATCAGCTCCCTGAAGGGGCAGAGCCTGGAGAGGAGAACAAATGAGAGAGTAAGTCCTATGAGGAGCACCTGAGCAGGCTGGGGCGTGGAGAAAAGGGAGCTCAGGGGGGACCTTCTTGTTCTCTAGGACTCCCTGAGAGAAAGGTGGAGCCCAGTGGATGTCAGGCTCTGCTCCCAGCAAGTAATGACAGGACAAGAGGAAACAGCCTCAAGTTGTCCCAGGGAGGTTCAGGTTAGACATTGGGAAGAATTTCTTCTCAGAAAGGGTTGTCAAGCACTGGAAGGGGCTGCCCAGGGAGGTGATGGACTCCCCATCCTTGGAGGTGCTCAAGCAACAACTGCATGTGACCCTCAGTGCTCTGGGCTGGTTGACAAGGTGGGGATTGGGCACAGGTTGGACTCGATGGTCTTGGAGCTCTTTTCCAACCTCAGTGACCCTGTGATTCTAAGAAGAAAGGGCAAAACGTATTGGTCTATGGAAATGTCCTCTCTGACCACCAGCAGAAACCCAACAGGCTGAACTGAATGGGTGATTATAAAAGAAGCATTTTCCCTAGATGAGAAAGAAAACAGAATCTGCTTTTACCAGGTTTGATTAATAGTACAGGTGATACCTTTGACTCTCCTTGCAGCCTCCATCAGAGGCTCTCACAAGGCTTCATAGACTTTTATCCACCAGCAGTACAAAGTCACATGGAAGGGTCCCATCAGAGATCTGTCTCACACCTTAGGTAGGAGTTGTGCAAGCAGTTCAACACTATGAACTATGATCTAAGCAAAATTTAGTTCCCTTAGAACTGTATTTAAATCCAGTGAACCATCAGGATTTACCAAAATCCCTTCAAAATTCATTGCACCCTAGGATGAGCAAGCAGTTGGTGCAACTTTGCCAGTGACTCAGGTCACAGAGCATCTCTGTGCTGATCATATGGTGGTGTGTGACCTGGACACCTCAACAAATCATTCTGGAAGAGATTTTGGTGGCTTTTTGACATCAGAAAAATTTGAAGATTCCCACCCCCCATAGCAGGAAGGACCCAAAACACCTCTTTGGTTTCAAATCTCATGTGACCCTAATGAGTCTCCTTCCTCATTCCGATCAGGAGGCAGAAATTTCTGTGGGAAAACCCCTGTCTGTGTAGATACCAAAGAAGCCAAGAGAAAAATAATAATAGTAATAACAAAAATAAACTAGTAATTATGCAAGGGTGCAAGGGGCTGGTCACGTGTAGCACCTGCAGAAGGGAGCTGGGGAAGGTGCCCTGGCCCAGGCTCTATAGGAATCATCTGCCCTATGGCTTCATGATCCCCCCTACTTACTCATCCCTCTAATGGTCCAACACATCCCACACCCTGGACTTTCCAGCATGGCTTCAGATGGAGTGTAGGCTGGAGTACAGGGCACGGCATCACATACATGACCCCAAACATCATCTCCATGCTGCAGGGTTTTGGGAAACATGACTAAGGCCCTGTGCCTGCCAACATGTGCGTTGGACAAGCGTGAGGATGAGCAGAGCCACCATATCTCGAGGTCATAACATGAGAAATCAGCACGGCCGGTGGCCACTGCCTGGTCCCACACGCAGTGGAACAGCTGCCCGGAGTGATCCAGGCACTTTCCAGCCCGAAAGGAGACACATTTCCACCCCAGCCATCTCCCAAACTGTGCAGCCCTCCCTCCCCAGCAGCGCCCTTTACTGCAGTGAGTGATTAGCCTGGGCTCACTTTTTGCCTCCGACTTTGGTCAGCCAACCTTCAGGGCATTGCTAAATTCAGATGCGCATTTATTATCCTAAAAAATGTGGGAAATAGGACGGGTTGTAATTTCCCAAATTACTTTTCTTCTCGCTAACAGAAGCTGGCAGCAAATATATTTAAAGTGTAAATATTTAAATACTTACTTGCAAGCACAATTACCTTTTTTTTTTTTTTTTGTCCATGCCTTGATTCATTCAGAAGCTATAAATACCTACTCAGGAAACAAATGTCTGCTCTGGGTTTTTGGGGAGCAATTTTAAAACCCTCTTTGGCTGAGTGGCTTAATAATTGTAACAAGGGTTAATAATTCTAGCAGGGTTTTCCCTGCTTATTTCAAATCAGAAAAAAACACATGGATATGAAATAAAACATGTTGTTTTGTGACATGCAAAAATATTGCTGTGTCCAAAAAGGACAATACTTGTTTATAACACACAGATTAGCGTCGCGAGGTTCATTTAGCCTTTAGCTTTTCCCTTGGCTGCTCGTGAGCGTGAAATCATTCCCCTGAAATGCCTGAGAAATGAACAGGCTTCAGCATTTTTATTTATTTTGATGAGAAGAAAGCAAGGAAAAAAAGTTCCTGCCTGCAGTCGAGGCAGAGAAATCACTGTCGCTCCTTTTCCCCGCGCTGGCCGTAAAATGTACAGAAATGTAAAGCAATAAAAATTTTATTAGGGGTTGTTTTCATAATGTTTACCAACCTCATGCCTCTATGACGCTTTCCAGGAGATAGTGTTTTAATAGGGCTTCTTTCAGTCAACGGACAGAACCATAAGGGAAAAGCCTAATTTTAGGGTTTTTCAGCACAGTGGCTTTTTGCTTTGCAATCCTGTTTTTTTTCGGCGATCTGCTCCCCAGATTTTTTCCTCCGTCCCTTTGCCTTCACTGCGAGCCGGTGGTCATGTAAATGCAAAATATAACATGGATGAAAAATATAATGTGGATGTCAAATATCATATGGATGCAAAATGCAATGTAGATGTAAAATATAAAGTAGATATAAAATATAGCGCAGATGCAAAATGCAGTGTAGATGTAAAATATAATAGAGATTTAAAATATCATATCCTGTAGATGTAAAATACAATGTACATGCAAAATATAATGTAAGTGTAAAATATAATGTAGGTGTGAAATATAATATGGATACAGAATACAAGGGAGATGTAAAATATAATGTAGATTTAAAAGGCAATGTAGATGCAAAATATAATGTAGATATTAAATATCATGTAGTTGTAAAACACTACCTTTGCTTCTCATGGACAATTAAAAGCTTAAATTGGGGAAATAAAGACTAAAAAGCATTTCTAAGGAAATAACAGAATTATTAATAGCATTATTAGTTTTGCTGCTTATTTAAACAAATCACAAAGCCAGAGGAGCTTGATTTTTGAGAGTTCCTTTGAGCAGAAATTTAAAAAAATCAAAACACATTATTGGAAACAACCTTCTGTATTTTGCTAAAGTAACAAATTCATCTTTTGCTGGTTTGCCCTCACCCTGCAGGGGCAGAGAATCTCTCCTTTTCATAAAAGAACTGTTTATTAGTCCAAGGTTCATCCCCTGATTTATCGATTCGGGTTCCCAAAGCCCCGTGGGTTGGGTGCACAGCAACCCCGGGTGCCTGTCGTATGTTCCCAGCTGACGTGTTTACAATATTTTTGATTTACACCTTCCAGGTGTTCTTTTGGAAAATATCACTGCCTTGGGTTTACACATTTTTACAATATATTTTTGGTCATCAGCGAGCTTCCACATTTGTTACAGGGGATGTGCCAAGAGTAAGAGTTTGTAATTTTTATCTTTAATGTTCTGGCAAGATTTGGATTTTTGGCTTTTAGGAAAAAAAGGATAATTTATTGACTGAATTATTAAAATTCCCGAAGTCCGTATTTTAGATTAAATGAGGTTTTCACTCGGAGATCGGGGATTCAGTCTCGTGCTTCTGGTGCATTTCCCTGCAAAGCAGCCAATCTTTACCCTAAAATAGGGGATAAATATCATTTGTAGTTCTGCATCTTCACCTTTTTTCTGAAGAACCCAAATTACCATCACAAAGAAAATTTATGCCGCCTATGCCAACAGAAAATATTTTATATTTATAACATGCAACTGTATTTTTCAGTGCAGGGTTCATGGCAAAATGAACCAGAGAGGACATAATCCGTGGTTGACAAAATTATGAAAATAAAACCATTTTCTTTAAATTTATTTCTTTAATACTGTGTATGTTTAGCACTGATTTTTAACGGTGGATTATCGCTGCCTTTTAATTTCAGGTCAGAAGCCAGGCTTTGTTTCTGGAAGGCTTAGAAAGAAAAACTATCATTAATCAGATGGTACAAAGTAACTTGGAAAGCTGTTTTTTTAATTCAGAAGGAAAAATATTTTCTGGGGCTCAGTTTGCATTTGTTGGAATAGCAAAACCTTCTCCTTTAGCACTCAGATCACTCCTGTTTCAGCACTGGCTGTAAATGCTACACAGGTTTTTTCAGTGCTTCCCTGTAACCTACATCACAGTAAAACATTATTAAAATTATAAATACATAGTACAGCAATGCTCTCAAAATAATAGGGTTTAATAGAAAATTAGTATGATCCTTCAACTTTTTTCCAGATAAATCTGCACAGGAGTCCACAGGCTCTACCTGCAAGAGAAGATAACTAACTCAAATACTTTAGCTGTTAATTTTATCATTTTTACTAGTGAAGCACTTCACTAATTGAATTTTATTCACATGCTTGTAGAACATCATGAACTGGCTTCGGCATCTGTGAAAAATCCGGTGCATATTTGAGATGAGAAATGAGAATAACGTGCACAGCAGAAACGGGAATAACATTCATATGAGAAATGGGAATAACATGTGATGAGCTGTTGGAAAAAACCATGTTGTGGCTGCTGCAGTGCCAAATCCACACCAGAAATCATGGGCAATTCAGAGTCCTCATCATTCAGTGTCTCAGGCATCATCTGCAGTGCCCACAGAGATATTCCTGCCCTAGGGAATATTAGTGGAATATTATCAGTCTTTCCTACGCAGGCTAAATGAAGGAAATAAAAACAGCAATTATTTGAATCGGAGGTGTGTGGTGCTGACAGCGGAAAGAAAATCTAGAAATGCAGACTATTTTATAGGAAGAAATCTCAGGATGCAGATTAGTTTATCTTTATTTATCACGAGTCACTGGGAAGTGAAAAGTTGCATCTTTTCATGCTCACGTTGCGTCTCAGCCGCAAACACCAACGAAGCTGCTGCTCTTCAAAACTTCCCTCAAACTACTCTTCTTGAAGAGCTCATCCCTAAAAACACAGCAGCCTGGGAGTCACTGTGGGGAAAACGCTGCATTGCTCTTCCTGAGGCAGCTTTCCTTGGTGTTAACAAGCAAATCTCAAAAGTGAGGGATTGCACAATAGCAGTTACTTTGCTGATGCAAAAAATAAAATGAAGCAAATACTTAACTCAGCTCTAAAGCCAATAATGTAAAGAGAAAATGTTTGACAGTTGTCAATGCCTGTTAAATTGGGAGGCAGATTAGCAGCCTTACTTTTTAATGTCTAAACATCTGAAACCCGTTTCCTGTTTAAAAAAAAAAACCCTCTAGGTGGATGACCTCAGGCAGAAATTTTTTTTATTAACAAATGCAAATTGTACATCATCTTGGAAAAAAAAAATGGACCGCTCTTGGTGGTCTTGATCCTTTCTGTATATGGGAGAGGGAGCGAGAGAAAGGGGAGGCAAAAAATAGAAAAAATAAACTTTACCTTCTCACTTTCAGGGTGGGCAATGCCATTCCAGCGTCGGGGTCCCCGGCTCTGGGAAGTGTTAACGCTGTCACCGCAGCCCCGGTCCCACCGTCGACGCTTCCCCAGCGCTCCGAGGAAAAACATTCCCTGAATTCCTCCTCCTTCCTCCTATCTTTGCTCCAGATCCGTGCTCTGCAGGTTCATGTCGCTACTGTCAAATTGCACGGGACAGGGCTAATCTAAACCAGTGCCGACCCACAGTCCCACTCAGCAGCAAGGAAAAACATTGACAAATTTGCTGTTTCAAATCCTCTCTACTCTTTCCAGTCTGTGTTGGCTGTGGTGTTTTGCTTTCTTTTTTTTTTTTTTTTTTTTTTTTTGTCCTAAAGCTATAAATACACAGCACCAGCTGTAACATGTTGCTGAAATGAGCTTTATAGATCTGGCCATATTCTGACACAACACGTTTTACTGGCTTGGGGTTAAAATTGGATATTGGAAGTTGACGTTCTGATTTTGATGTCTTTAATGGCCCCGATGGCAGCTGGTGGCCGTGAGCTGCGTGTTGCTCTCCCCTGGTGAGGATGGACCCGCTCTAAAAGCTCATAAAAGGCACCATATAAAGGTAACACATGCTCAAACATCCATTTAGTTATTATATCATCCAAAAAAAAAAAAAAAAAAGCAACTATCTTTTTAAAGCAGTGCATATTTCATGTCTGTACACTGATTTAATGTAAGGTCTTTGGCAAACCACATAATCATTAAATTTGCCTTTTCTCCCATCTCTGGATTTCAGTGAGCTGGGACACTGATTTCCTACTGTGTATCTGTGCTAATGATTGAGGGCTTTGCATTGAAGAAATTGACCTCAAAAAGAGGGAACACAGGCTGGATATGATCTAGATAGTTAGCACTAGAAAAATCCAAGGGTTTTTTTAGCCAGCCAAACCTGTGCCCACTGGTATCTCCAGGAAACGGGAGGTCTGAGAGGTGCACAGGTGTTGGTTCGTAATTTAATATGTCATTAAAAGGTATAGATAAAAGGTTCACTCTATAGACTGTGTGAGCAAATTCACCCACCCACCAGTGTCACCAGGCTATGAATCAGATCCAGAATTTCTAATAACCCATTTATAATTTCACATGCTTATAAATAATTCGCCCTTTATTATAAATAAATCACTCTTCTTCACCTGGAAAGTTATTTCTAAGATACTCCTTGGAGAGGGGCATTCCGGTGTGCCCGGACACACATTCCCAACAAATGCCAGCAGTTATTTTTTTGATGAGGGATGACTCGAACATTAAGTAAATCAATTAATCTTCCATGAGCTCTTGCAAATGAATCCTCATATTATCTGTATATGCCGTCAGCCGGGATAGTTTAGAAAATACCAGCTCCTATCTTATCTTGTCACTTCATACGCTGAGGGGGGGGAAAAATAATGGTTGCAAGAGCCACAGGGTAGGATAATTAGTAAAATCAAGTGACTTGCTGTTTGTTTGCTTTGCAAAATGAACTTTTACCCCTCCACTGCCACTCCTCCCCCCAATTTTCACCATCTTATCATACAGCATTTGACATGACAGGTTAATAAGAAAACCCCCAAATTGGGCTTCTGCAGCTAATTGTGGCAGTGGTGGCTCTTGGCTGGGAGGGCTCAGTGATCCAGCTTCTTCCCCCATGAAATCTGAGCTCTTGGGGGGGATGCAAAGGCTGGGATTGGAAACTTATAGAAACATCCATAGCAGCACCTATAGAAGCTTAGTGTCTCTTATCCTTCACATTTCAAATTCTGGGGGAGCAAACTTTGCAAATTTTACAAGAACTTAACGTTGCACAGCGTCCAGAGGTTCTAACTTCTTCTCTATTCATGCATTTCATAATTATTTTTTAATATAACCTGCAATTAAAGTGACTTAAGCATCCCCTCAGCCCCCTGGCAGTGAACTCCTTCAGAAATTGCAATTTTTAGACTGCCCTGAATTTAACAATTTGGACAACAGAAGACAAACAGTTGCCATCAGTGTGAGTGGAAAGAGAACCACATGGTGTTCTCTCTATTAATTATCTGATTTCAGCATGAAGATGTGTCTGAACCGTCCTGACATCCCACAGTGCTACCTCCCAGCTTGTCCCATCACTCAGGCTCTCTCCTATTACCTGACATTTCCAGGGAGGGTGATTTCAGGGAGTTTATGTTTTTTTAGGGATGAATAGGGATAATGCAAAATTTGGGGCTTTTGGGGCAAAAAAAAAAAAAAGCCCTTTTGCTGATTGTATTCAAAAGTGAAACATCACTGATGGGTGAGACACAGCAGCACATCCTGCCCTGACCCCTTTGCTCTCTGCAGGGCATCCCCCCCACACAGCCCCACTGTGGCTATTTTCTCCCCATCAGATTTATTCCTTCTCCCTCTCTGCTCCCCATACCAGCCCCTCCACGTGTGAGATCACCACAAAACAGGATCTTTCCAGTGACATTTTATACCAGCAGGAAAATCATCTCCTGTCTGTGTCCCACAAGGAAACACTGGAGCCCTCAGTGACTCATGGACATAGAGGAGAGTGAGAAAAAATCACTTTCTCCAGCTCCCTTTTCTCTGTTCAAAACACTGATACCATTAAATGGTCACCCTGGTGATATGCCATTAAAAAAGCTGCTGCCTGGACTTTTTCTCCAGAAATATTCACTTTTACACTGTATGAGGCTACTCAACATGCTCCACCACAATGCCATGACCAGCACACATAGCCAAACTCTCAGGAGCAAACCACTCAGCCCCATTCTGCATCAGATTTCATTTCCAGTCACTGGATTTATTGACATTATAATGGCCAGGCCACACAAACTGCAGCCATACAGCCAATTAACGGGACAGACAACAACAGACATTTGAGAAGTTGCTAAACTTGGTCTTGAAAATGATCTCGCTTTCTCCCTGTAAAAGGATCTTGTTCTGTCATCATGTATTAAATTGGAAAGCTTCACACTGGAGAGCAGCACAAAATCATGTCCTGATAAGGCCTCACATAATCTTTCAACAGATCATATCTTCTGAAGCTTCATTTCATAACTTCAGTGTCAACGTGAGGGGGATTTGCCAAGGCAAAAGTTTCTGCACACACTGTAATAAATTTCTTGGTGCATTGTACTTAAGAGTTTTCTGCCAATAATCCCAATGCTCTGAGTCAGTGCTGCCAAGGAGACCCTTCTCAATTAGGGTATGAAATGGGATCTCAGAGCTCATGTCAGCCACCAGCTCTGAGACAACATGTATTTAAAAGCAATATGAGGGTCACATTCCCAAACAAGATACAAGTGTTGGACTCAATGATCTTGGAGGTCTTTTCCAGCCTTAATGACCCTATAATTCTATGACTCTATATGTATATCTGGAGATCAGCCATTCATCAGTGTGAAATCCATCCCAGCAAGCCCATGGTATGTTTTTTTCATAAACCTAACAGCAAAAATAACTCAACCATGCTTTTCCTCCCAAATTCCAATGCAGAGGCTCAAACTGACCAAAACATTTTGGAGAAGTCGTGTTGATTTCTCTGAATTGTTCTCCCCATCAAAAGACTTTTGAAGGTCACCACCTTCTTTTTGACATTAGTTGAAACATTGCAGATAATGCAGTGTATTTCTTTATTTTAAAAAGTTCAAAGGTCCATTAAGGCCTTCCATGTCCATACAAAAGGTTTAATTCACCGGAAACCATTTTTCTCCCCCGATTGTTTGGAGCGGCAAGAGAACCAAACAATCCGTTATTCACACAGATCTACTCAGAAACGTGTTTCCCGTGCCCAAGAGGTCTATGCTTTGACTTAACAAAAATAACTTTTCACTGGGCTGCTGTAAAACATCAAATTCGTCCATAAGCAAGGGGTTTGCAAGACGATATAGGTAATATTTGTAGGTATTTGTGGTAGGTGGGAACTAAATCAAGATGATGGAGTAAGGAAGATAATATGTTGAATCTTTAGCGTCTGAAATTCAAGTCCGTATTTTATACCTTGAGCTCATGGCTTCAAGATGCCGTTGTCAAAAAATTAAGTAAAATAAGAGAATCAGTGTGGGCTGACCATTCTCCCCATGCAGTTGTCCATTTTTAAGCCAAATCTCTACTTTCCCACCATCATTTTGGAAAACAACGGCTTTCGGCGCTTTTGAAGAGACCTGCCTGAGTGTAGCTCGCTGTTCCTCCATCCAGGCTGTCCAAGTTGCCCTGTGTAATACCAATGTTATTTCCTTTATATTATAAATAGGATTTGGGTTGAATATGAATAAACTCATACCCATTGGTATGCTTTGTAACTCTAATCAACGTTTTCCTGCAAAAAAAGAAAAGAAAAAAAAAAAAAAGAGGAATGTTTATCTGAAAAATAAAGAGGTGCTAATTTTATCTTGTGAAAGTAGATATCTCCTTACGTCCCTCCAACTTCTAGGAAGATAACCAGAATGTATTATATCATCTAAATCCAGCATCCTATGAGATCAAACAGAATAATGTATACATATGCCAAAGCTGATTGAAGTATTGCTGGTGCTCACTTCCGCTTCACTAAGTATGTGTTTCATTGATATACGTAATTTGCCACCGCCATGAAAGAAATTCAAAGTCCTCTGTTTGTGCCAGTTGATTTCTATGATATCTTGGAGGCTTTTAAAATAGGGATCCAAAATAGATGTGCCCTTGTCACCCCTGTGTTTAAGCTCTCTCCAACAGGAAATGGCACGAGTTCAAATTTTTTTATACTGGAAGCCACATGTAGATAGATAAGAATCATGTCTTGTCTATGACTAAGCATTGACATTTAAATGTTTAAAATATAGTCAAAATGATCCATGACAAACCCACCTGAGACTATTTTTCTTTGTCTAAAGTCCTACTTTCGAGCCTCTTGAAAGGGAAGGTGGAGCTCTCGGGGTTGTGACATGACGATGTTATGGTAAGGAAATGGAAGTTTGCTTTATTGTTGGTCTTCAAAGACTAAAGGAGGTTTTGCTACCGAGCAGCGCGTTGTCTCCACGAGGAGAGGGTTTTATCCTTGTCTTCTCCATCCTCAGGATGGTTGGTCTAAACCAACAGGTTTAAAAGGCAGGAAAAAAGGCTTTCGCTTTTGCCAAATCACAGATGTCGGCTTCAATGCATCTGGAGGAAAAAAAAAAAAATAAAAAAAAATGAGTGGTATTTCCTTCAAACCGCTGTTTCTTCTAGAGGAAGGGGGCAGCTGGAGGGGTGAGGAGGGCTGTGATGTTTATGAAGTGTGCGGGGAATTTTGAAGGAAGCTCACTGAAGGAGGACAGATGGTTGGGGGGAACTGGCAACGTGAGACTGAGCCTTTCACTTCGAGGTCGCCCAGTTCAAGCTTAGCCTTGGTCAAGGATGGCACTGAGCCATCTCCAGCTAACGGTTATTTCGGGGCTGCATGAGAAAAGTGGTTGGTGGGGTTCAGCTCCTCACCAGACAGAGGAGAGAGACGGATTTTCTTCCTTCCTGATCCGTTAGTGAAGACATATGGGAAAAGTGCAGGGATGTACAGAGGAGACTGGTTTGGTGGCATGGACTCAGCAGCATTGCCCTGCATCGCTTCTCCAAGACAAGAACAGGGATCACCACAGGATGCTGTGCTGCTGTGGCCAAGAAGAAGCATCCCCCAGAAATGAGGTTGTGTGTCCACCTGTCAGCACTAGCCCCAGACCCTTTATATCTCCTTTTCTAAAAAAAAAATAAATCTGCTTTTATCTATATTTACTTCTGACAATGTTCCCATTTACACCAGGTAGACCCAAGGACCAGCATCTCCTTTCTTTTCCTAGAAAACAAGGAGAAAATCACATTTGATCACTCAGATAGAACCTCACTGGAACTGTAGCCTCATGGAAACATTCCTTGAATGTGGGGAGATTACTTTGTGTTTTAACCTCACTTTATTCCTACTCTTTAATTTCACTCTAAAATACCCAAAGTTTTGAGGAGTTTGGATTTTTAAGTTGCAAAATAATTTCTGTTATTGCTCTTGGATTTTGGGTTTTAGTAAGTGCATCAGGACAAGAAACTAATTATTTTATTATCAATATTATATTAATAATATAATTTATATTATTTTATAATCAATATTTTATGGAAGAGCAAAGGAGAGGAAAGGAGAGGTTCGGAGAGGTTCGGAGAGGAAAAAGGAAAGGGAACTAAAATCCCTTGAAAAAAGAGTCAAGAAAGTAGAATAAAGAGGCCAAAAAAAATGGAATAAAGAGAAAAAAATCTACACAAGTTTGCAAGACATTGAACATCTCATAAGAATATTCCCAGATCTCTAAAGCAAAAATAGTTGATTGCAGGGCACCTCTTTTCTGCATAAATATTATTAACACACACCAGTTAGGATCCTACACCAGCTCAGGTTCAGTGAAGTTCATTGTACAGGTTGAGTTATTGGGAAATTTGACATATTAAGTCTCTTATGACTTCAGTATTGTTCTGTGAATCCAGCAACACAGTGGAATCCCACAGTGGCTCATCACAAATTAAACTGCCACAGGACAGCCCAGCCAAAGGTAATTGGAAGGGAAGGGCTGCTGCTGGGCTTCTCCAGCTGAGAGACTGTGGTTTGGCTATTTAATACAGAAAATTATCAATCTAATCACAAGTTTATAGCACTGCTGGCAGCTGGATGGTGTCTGACATGAACTAGTCTTCTCGCAGACATCGCTGGTGCCTAAGATGTTCAGGAATGTCTACATCCCTAAGCATAACTAGGCAGATAGAGAAAGAAATGAGGCTGCCAGGAATTTGGGTCTTTCTAAGTCTTGCCCAGGCTGAAGTCACTGACAAAAGTATCTGGTAGGAGAAGGATTGATCATCCTACAAAACTCCAGCAGAGAGAGAAGGTTGATTCTGAAACAATGAGCGAGAAACTCAAAGTATGACTTCCCACAGGTCTGGACTCCATTATTTCCATAAACAGTGTTGGACTTGATACCAAAACCACTAAAACTGATAAAAGTCCCTGTAAGATTCATCCAGCTTTAGAGAGAACCATAGAGCTCAAATACCTCTCACTGGTGATGGGTGATGGACACATGACAATCTTAATACTTACCATATACATTTTTATTGGAGTCATTCCTTTGTTGGGAGGAAATACAAGTAAGGAGAAAGGAGGAAAAAAAAAAAAAGAAAAAAAAAGAAAAAAAGAGAAAAAAAAAAGAAAGGAAAAAAAAGCGAGGAGTCTTGTGAGGCATTTCAGGGGAATTTTTCTGTGCAAAGGGGTCATCCCACCAGCAGAAGGAGCTCCAGCTAAAATCCTGGCTCTGCTGATTTGGTGCTGATGAATTACATGAACCTCATGAAAGAACAAAGGAAAAAGGTGAAACAGCCAAGTTCAGGAGGGGAGAAAACTGGGATGAAGCTCCAGGCAGAAGCAGGACCAAAAAATGATGTGGGCACAGATGATCCAGTTGACATATCCTTGTCTTCAGGAACCACAACCTTCTGGCCTGTGTTTTAATTTTCCAGAGTATAGGCTGAACTTGCTGGTAGGATTTCAGCAGGATGCTGCCATTCCAGGTAGGTCCTGCCAGGCTGGTGGTATCAGCACTCAAACAAGGAACAAATCTCAAGCTCCTGGTTGGCTTTGGAGATTCATTGCTAAGTGGCACAAAGGCAGCATTGCTCTCTTCAGTGTAGGAATTCCCTGAAATATCTCTGCTGGTTCTAAGGTTTGATATTAAACAATGGAAGAGAGATTAAAGAGAGAAGAAAAATTTTAAAAAAAAGGATAAATCTGGACAAATCTCAGGGGAAATGATCCAGTTAGTATAAGCTCATGTAATCATTATTACAGAGAAGTTCTCAGGTTTAAGGAGAGAAAATAAAACCACAGGATGCCAAGCCAAGAACCAAAGTGCCTCCAGCAGGTCTTTCCAATTAGCCAACATTTATGCTTGAACAAAACTAAGTAATGGGATATGGGAAATACAAAATATCATCAAAAAAAGAAACAAGAATGCCTGGAGTGCTGAATTCCATAAATAAAATGCACTCCTTAGTTTAAAGCTGATAAAGCTGATCTTCTGCCACAAACTGTTTCACAGGCTGCATTTCCTTGCAGAAAGTTATCCACGAGGAATTAGCTTCCTTATCCTTTGTTTATATGTGTTGATGATAGTGCAAAGGCACTAAAGAGCTTTGATAAGAGATTGTTACTTCTGAGTCACAGAGACACTGCAAAAATCTTCCCCTGGAAGTAAGACAAGGAAAGTCCATGAATTGCACAGCATTTTTTCTGCAAGTTCATGCTAATTTGCTATTGCAACATTCATGCCTTCTTGAGCCACAAAATGGTCTGGGATGTTTATAAAGAGATATTTCTTTCTTAGAACTAAATAAAATGAATTCAAAAGGCAGGAGGGATATTCCTCATTAACTTACTGATTTATAATGCCAGAATCTGGTAGGAGGTTTTCTCCCTTATGAAATCAATGCACAAGAAAAATGAAAAATAAGATACATGAAAAGGAGCAACAAATTTTTTAGTGTTTTGCTGATTTAAATACTTGTCATTTTTCCAAAATCATATCTTATGTATATATATGAATATAATATATATATGCACATATGAAAAGGGAAAATATCTGTCTCATTTCTTGTGCAGGAAAAAGAAGCAACTGGAAGAAGCAGCTCTTGCTGCTGTTACCCTCTCTGCAACACTTCTAAGGTTAAAGGAATAAAAATCCATCAATTTGTACAGCCTGACCTTGCAGTGTTGGTTTTTAGCTGAATTCAGATGTACAGGATTAACCCAGCAAAGTTTACATGACATTGATTTAAAAGCTGCCTTACAGGACCTTCCAGCAAGTTACATTAATTGGAATCTTTAATCGGGCCTTGGGATGAAGGAAAAAGTTGCTTAGCAGACGTGCAATGTATGATAAACAGATGTCTCTGTGCATCAGATAAATCCAAATGCAGCATGGATCACTAAGGACATGATTTGGGCAGCACCAGGGATGTGGCAGCGAGCAGTTCCTTAGCCTTGTTTTTGCTAAACAAAGACAAGACAGAGATATCTAAGTTGGAAATGTGATTTCTCACCTCCAAGTACAGACTCAGGAGTCACCCAAGAGTACCAGTTTGAGCAATAGATTCCAGGTACCAACCCAAGTGCTCTTTGGCAGCAAACTTCAGAAGTGGATCAAAGAATCATAGAATGGTTTGGGTTGGAAGGGACTTTAAAGACCATGTCATTCAACCCCCTGTCATGGGCAGGGACACCTTCCACTAGACCAGGTTACTCAGATCTCCATCCAGCCTGGCCTTGAACACTTCCAGGGATGGGGCAGCCACAATGTCTCTGGGCAATCTGTGCCCAGGCCTCACCATCCTCACAGTAAAGATTTTTTTCCTAATACCTAATCTAACCCTACTCTCTGTCAGTTTAAAGCCATTTCCCCTTGTCCTGTCACTACCCGCTCTTGTAAGAAGTCCCTCTCCATCTTTTTTGTAGGGTCCCTTCAGGTATTGGTAGAGAGCCTACATGGGTGGTTGGACCCCTCAGAATAAAGCAGGATTGATCAGCAGAGACCTGGGAGGGTTTTACATGAGAGACGCAGGGAGTAGCCTGGTGGTTACAGCACCAGAACAGGAGAGGACGTATCTCTGTCCCCAGGGTAGTGTTCATTGATTAGCTTTGGATAGAAGAGTTCTCCAGCAAAACAAACCAAGCCCTTGGAGCAGAAGCTTTGTTACATTTCTGGGCTTTTAATTTTAATTTTTTTTTTTTTAATATTGTCTGTTCTCACCCAATATCTCATCTCTTCTTCAGTCTGCAGTCAAATTTAAAACGACATTTTTTAATTTCTTTTTTTGTCCACAAACTGCATCTTTCCCCTATATCTTGTAACCTTTTTCTTGCACTTTTCATACACCAGACAGGTCATCTCATTTACCATCATGAGGTAGCAAGAGATAGTCTCCTCGTTCTCGGGTCTCCTGCCCATGTCCTCAGTCTCTTGGAAAATCCCACCCAAGCTCCTGTGACCCAGCCCAAACCAGTATCTCCAGGGAAGTTAGCTGTCAAATCCCAGCAGATCTCCCATGTGAAACACAATTTTTCAACTGCTTATCGCCTTGTTCTGCTGGGGCAGCTCTCGGCAGGGACAGGAAAAGGGCAAAGAGCCGCCTGGAAAGCCCAGAGCCTGCCAAATCCCCCATCGTTTCCAGAGCGCAGCGGTGCCAGGATTTCACGCAGGAAACCCAGCCATGGTTTTCGGACGTGAGTTTGAAGACCCATTTCCTGAGTTATTAGGATTGAAATTCCACAAAGAATAATAAGAATATTAAATCACGCCAGGGTAAGGGATGTGTGTAAGGAATAATGTCACCCAAGGAGGTAAAATTTCAATCAACTTCTGAATAACAAGATGAAAGGTCTCAGAGCAGACGTTGTTGTCAACTTAATAATAGCATGGCTGCCCTGCCCCATCCACCTAGATTGCACCAAATGCAGCTGGTTTTAGCTTTAGAACTCATGGAAATCTCTGTTGACTGCCCAAAAACCTCTCTCAGACTCACCCCAGCAGTGCTGCAGGATATGTATTGCAAAGGTTTATGTGTGGGAGCCAACTTGCAGCTCTGAATTTGGCCCATTTCTTTGGAGGACATTCCAGGAGTAGCCTGTGATCTTGTTTGGTCTCTGGAGGCAGCCCAAATGAGAGCAGAACAAAGCTTTGATGCAAATGAAAACCTACCAGTGAGTACAGCTAAATAAAGAAAAAAATGATTATTTGTTATGGAAACCAGTGGAGGAAATCTTGAATTAGTCAGTGCATTGTGACCTCTCTCTGCCCTCCTGAAAAATGTGCATCTTCTTAAAGCGTTTGGAATTTCCACTTCCAAAAAGGAGAAACTGTGTGACATTTTCAGCCACCTGGTGCAAACCCCAAACTTTATTTAGCAGGGTGGAAAAAATCATCCTTATTGTACAATATGTATTTAAAAAAAAATACGTAAAAAGCACAACTTCTGTTAAGTTAAATAATTTTCAGTGGCTATGGCCAATCACTGGACAGGCAGGAAAAGCTTGAGTTGATATTGTGAATGAACCATGTGGTAATTGTTTCCGTACATCCTTGTTAAGATGAAAAGCTACACAAATAAACAACAACAAAAGCTGCTATGTGCCAATCAGTGGGTTATTCCAAAATAAAAAATAAAAAAAGGAAACCCGAAGGGAAAAAAATCTGGCTTGGAATATTCCTTCCCATGCTTCCCACCAGCAGGAGTAACTGATTGAACCAGGGCTGCAGGAGGTGGCGCTGCACGTTTTGCCTTGTTCCCTGGGTCACCTTTAGGTGGGGACAGTCTGGCATGAGGCTCAGCTGGGTATGAGTAAGCGGAAGGTGAGGAAGGACATGGAGAGAACCAGAAGTTACGGGGAAGCACGACAATTAACACAGGAGAAACTGCCCTTGAGGGACTCGTAATATAGAGAAATCTTCTCCTAAGAGGTGAATAATGACGTTACCACCCACCGTGTTTTACCGGCATCATGATGGGGCTCACCAGAAGGGTCTCTTTGAAGTTTTGAAAGGGACAGGGCAGAGGTGACCTCCATCCAAGAGCAGGACAAGCTCCAGGATCAATCCCTGCAGCATCACAAGAGCCCCAGGGCACACTCCCCGACATCCCTGGGATGGGGACCTCTCTAATTCGGAGCTGGAGACGATCCCCAGCTGACATCGGCAGCACGGCTCCGCTGGCTGAGGGCTCCACAAAGAGTTGTGTATTCCCCATAATTGTCCTCCTTATCAGTGTTGGTGAGTGTGCAGTAGTCTAAATCACACAGTCATGACACTACACATGGCTGAGCAGGAAGAGCCCACTTGGCCTGGGTTAGATTAGTCTAATCCCACCTCCCTTGTTCTGTCATAATACCCCTCCATCCCTTCACTCCCTATAAAAATATCCAGCTGTTGATTAAAATTAGTGAACTGTTGGCTTTCAGAATAGAGTTGGCAGCTTATTCTATGTATTTCCTAGATATCTCTGGATGAATTCCCCATTTACTCAGCGGCCTGATCCTGTGAAATGCCGAGCGCTCACAACCAGGCCGTGTCAACCCTGCACTCTCTGAAGGAGTGGATAAATCAGGGGTGAACATTTTCCTCCTGCTCAGCCCCATCAACCTGCTCCTGACATCCACATCTTCATTCCATGAGTGTCAAGCTGCCTTTAGAAAGAGAAAAACAAACACTGGCCTGTCAGCTGGTTGCTCTCAATAGTCCCACTGCTTTGAAAAGGTGACTAAAATAAACTTCTGGCCTAATGCCCCCCACCTTCAGTCTGTGACAGCCTGTGGGATGCTGGAGGAAGCCACCACAGAACGCTGCAACAATCCAGCTCCTTGGAGCTGCAAAGCTCTCCTCAGCTCTCTGTCTTGATAAGCAATTCCAAGCAGGCTGCGGAAGACCAGGATTTTGAGCAAACTGCTGTGAAATGTAAAATATTTTCATGTCTCAGCCCAGATTCTTGTTACAGAGGCTTTGCTGTGGCAGCAATAGCTTGTAAAGAAAATATTCGGGGGGAATAGCCCATGCAGAAAAGAAACAGATAAAGTCATGGGTGCAGTTGGAGGAATGTTTTGGAGTGGAGGATTCATCTTTTTATTGGTTTTCTTTCTGCAGATTCTTTCTGGAAGGCTCGAAGAAATGCTGGGAATCCTCGGCTGGTGCACGTTGCTGCCTGGCTTGAGCACCGCTGGATCTATTTTCCACCAGAAAAGGATCTGCCTCCACCTTTATAGAGTCCTGGGACAGTCAGCAGGAACATCTGGAGATGGGAGACTGGGAGTCTCAGAACATCACAACCAGCTGCAAATCTGAAC
Source organism: Corapipo altera (assembly GCF_003945725.1). Classification (NCBI taxonomy): domain Eukaryota; kingdom Metazoa; phylum Chordata; class Aves; order Passeriformes; family Pipridae; genus Corapipo; species Corapipo altera. The sequence goes on along the minus strand of NW_020884894.1, from coordinate 5,819,396 downwards.
CCAAATGTAGCAGCAACCATGTGTCTCAAATCCAGGGTGCAGTGGGCAAATAATGAACCTCAGTGACTCCACCCCATGCTGAATGTGATCACTGGAGTCTAACAAAGGGAAAGCCAACTGGCATCACCCCACAGTGACCCAAAAGAAACACATTCCCAGTAAAACCACTGTGCTGGTCCCCATTGTTGGGACCATCTTCCCTTCACATCTCACCCAAACCAAACACAGACTAATTGTTCCAGGAGTTACTGGATTTTAATATTTTGCATTTACACCTCTTTCCATTAAAAAGGACATTCCAATTCTGGTTTGTCAGCAGCAGTGGTTGCGGAATTGTTTTGAGGAGATCCTGACCTACAGAGCTGGAGCTCCAGCAAGAGTACAAGGAGGACCAAGAAACATTTAGCTATGAAATCTTTATTAAAATTTTAGGAAGGTAGCACAAATTCTACCATGGTATATGCAGGAATAAAATTGGTCTTCAGGATACTTTGATGATTTTTTTTTTTTTAATATCTAGCTCACTAAAATATGTTAGAAGCATGGAATCATAGAATTATGGAATTTTTTAGGTTGGAAAAAACCTATAAGATAGCTAAGAGAGGATTTGTATACACACATCAATCTACTGGAGCACCATGGAGAAAGCCAGGGCAGGAATAATTTGCAAAATACCTTCTTCCCCAACTTTCCACTTTGTTCATTCACTTTTAGTTGCCTGAGGCATGAAGAAGGATGGGTCAATGATGGAGCTGGATTTAACCCATCTGGAGGGGCTTGTGGGGCTTGATGCACTCCTTAGGTTCTCTTAGCCTCTATTTGCTCAAGAGTCCCCTCATAGTTTATTGCCAGGACAAATCCATGGCAGAATATAGTTGCTCAGTCTGGTAGAAATATACAGGATACCAGAGACTCATTTGCCAAGAGAAAGTAGGAGTCATACTTTGATGGTGAAGGAGAACAGGTGTGAGGAACATGGGAATGGGAATTGGCTGGCTCAGAAAAGTGGAACTTGTTCAGCTTGGAGGAGAGAAGGTTTCATGGAGACCTCAGCATTTGAAGGGGGCCTACAAGGAATCTGGAAAGAGAACCTTCATCAGGAACTGTAGTGACAGGATAGAGGACACGGCTTCAAGCTGAAAGAGAATAGGTTTAGATTAGATGTTAGGAATAAATTCTTCCCTGTGAGGGTGGTGAGGCCCTGGCACAGGTTGCACAGAGAAGCTGTGGCTGCCCCATCCCTGGAAGTGTCCAAGGCCAGGCTGGATGGGCCTTGGAGCAACCTGGGCTAGTGGAAGGTGTCCCTGCCCATGGCAAGGGGTGGAATGAGATATTTGTAAGGTCCCTTCCAATCCAAACCATTCTGGGATTCTATGATTCTCTAATGGGTTTAAAAAGGGAAGTTGTATAAATTAGATGTCACAGAGAGAAAACATCAAAAAGCAGACATTAGACAGTCATTTTGCTGAGTGAACACAAGATACGAGATCTCCCAGGATAACAACAGTGAAGACATGAGCTAAGGGGAGTTAAGAGAAAATACCCACCAGTGTGGATAGACAGAGCAGGGCACACACTGGAGAAATCATTCCAGGAGAATTGGAGCCTTGTGGACATGCCTGGGTGAAGAAGATTGAAAAAGAGAATTTGTCTGGATGCTGACAATCACATTCCCACTGCACAGGATTGGAGCAGCTCCCTCCTCACAGAGGGGAGACACAACCTCAAAGCTTTTTGGGTTTTGTCAGGATTCCAGTATTCTGCTCATTGACTACTTAATATTTTAGTCCTGCAGCTATCTGGTTTTGGTATGTCATTAACTTATCAGCTAAACCTCTATTTATCTGCATTCACTGAGATCTGAAGTTGTGATGTTTATTCCCACCACTCTGTGGGCGGAGGGAGAACTGCTGTGAAGATTTTCCAGTGATTTGCTTTTTGCTCCTTTTTAACAAAAGCATTTGATACAGCTGCACAACTGTCATCTGGTCTCTGGGTAAGAGCGGAGGGACAGTTGAGAGCCCGTGTCCCAGCATGAATCACGTTCAAGCATCAAAACAATCTGATGGGCAATGAAATAGTCATGGTTTCCAAAGGTCTTGTGGAATTTGGTGCAGATAAACTTTGGCCTCTAGCATGAAAATTGAACAGGCTTAGAAAATTGAACAGGCTTAGAAAATGGAACAGGCTTAGAAAATGGAACAAGTTTCTGCCCCACACCCTTTCAAACCCACCGAGAGTCCTGGAAAATGGACATCTCAAATAAAGGCTGTGATGCTCTGCAGTATTTTAAACCTCCTAAAAAGAGATAAACTCAACAAAAGTGTGTTTTCCAGGATTTAGAGTGGACATCTCAAATGATGGAGGTGATTGTTTCTCAAGGAAAGAGTGTCAAATAGTTGTGCTCACCAATATGGACACCAGTAATAAAGGGTTTGGGAAGTGATGCCTTGGGTAGTACTGATTGCCATGAGATGGTAGGGATGAAAATGAATCCCTAAAGCCCATGAAAGAGGTGTTTTTCCTTTCTATTTCCCACCCAATCCAGCAACCTTCCTGGATCTGATGAAATCAACTGAAGTTTATGCTTGCATCCAGCAAGGGCAGCATGACCTGCAATATTCCTGGCAAACAACAGGAGGCCATGAGGGGCAAGAGGAGAACAGAAGGATTTGCACAGTAAATATGTTTTGCTACCTCTGAACCCTATGACCAGTTCAGGTCCATCTCAAAATCCATGAAATAAAACAGAAAGTGAAAAAAAGTGGAAAAAAATACAAAACTAGGGCCCATTTTAACATAGATACTCATCTCTCTACATTTCATCTCCTCCTGCATTTCAAACACAACCTGTAGAAGAAAGGGAGACTATGGATGGCATTTGGAGAGCAGGGGATTAGAGTTTTGAAGGGCATTTCCGACCTCAGGGTGGGTTGGAAACACTGCACTCGTGCTTCCTTGAGATCTGCCTGAGCAGGAATGTACAAAGGAGCTGCAAGATTTCTTTTTGTGAATGCAAGGATCTGCAATGTCTGGGGCTTTTCATCCTGGAGTTTCTTTGTTCCTCCAGGTTGGATTCAAAACGCTGAGCCACGTTACCACAAATCACCACCATGTTGCCATAAATTGCCATGTTTGCCACAAAACTTCCCTTTGGTGATCACCACTGGGGAGAAAACAGGCTATCTTGAGGGGGGTTTGGCCAAGATAATGTGGATATTCAGCCTGAGTTCGACAACCAAGTGCAAGAGCAAGTCATTTCAGACAGAGGGGGACAATCTAAACAGCTTGTATTTTATTACCCTGATATGTTTAACTTTTTTCCACCCTTTTTTAAAGACTGGAACTGGAAGATTTGCCCTTTGCAGCCGTATGAACTGTATGTTAAGAGTAACAGAGCAGTCTCAAATCCCTTTGTGTTCTGGGGACATTTTTCCGAGGCATTTTGTCTTCGTAACAATACCCAGAGCTCCCTAAATTTTGGGAAGGTCATTTGTTTCCTAGCAGAGAGATTCCCTTATCCAGAGCTTACTAGAGCCCAAACAACAATTTATAAACTCTAAGCTCCTTTCTCCTTCAAGATGAAGTGCTTTAGTGTTGAAGCCAAACTAAATCTTTAAATGGTATAAGAGGCATTTGGATTTTTTTTTTCTACCCAGCTGACAGTAGGTTTACAGTTTATAATCTGGCCTTTGTAAAGGCATTTGTCAGCCTGTATATTTCATTTTAAAACGCGACCACCCATGAGGACGGACAGACAGGAAGCGTTTGTTCACTTGCACCAACAGCCCATTTGAAGGTTGGCTGCAAAATAACAGAATTTAGTCACAAAGGCAAACTTTTCTCCTTTTTTTTTTTTTTTTTTTTTTTTTTGTGCATTATCTTGCTAGCATCTCATTTTAAAAAGCAGCCTTTGTTTATGGGAAGCTAGTCCTCCGCTCTAAATTTGGAAATTCTACGTATTCCCCTAATCCTTGCTTCCTAGCGGGGATGCTGGCTGTGCATCTTTGGCCTCACAAAAGACAGATCTGCTTTTATCTTCTCTCACAGGGTCCCCAGTTTAACTGCCCCACTGAAGGAAGAAGAGTCTTAGCACTCAAGGGGCAGAGGGGAAATGTTCAATCTAAGTTAACAATTTAAAAGAACAAGACCAACCGCTGCATCTTCTTGCCCATCCTATTTTTTTTAAGATGAGTTTCCATGTTTAGCAGAGCTTTGGAAGCAGTGGTTGTGCCAAATGTTGGTTGCTCTTACCATTCAGTAGAAAACTGTCCAACCCAAAAGAAAAAGGGAAGAAACAGGACCTCGTGTTAAAAAGGAGCGACCTCCACTTCTTAAGGAAATGTGTGTTTTCAGTTGTTTGCCTGGTTGACAAGGTGGTGATTGGTCAAAGGTTGAACTTGATGATCTTGGAGGTCTTTTCCAACCTAAATGATTCTGTGACTCTGTGATTCTGTGTGTCTCCATGCCTGGGGCTAAGAGGAGAAGACAAGGCCAATGATGGGGGCTCTTCCAGACAGTAACAGATATAATATTGCATTCTTTCTCTCAGTATCACAAGTAACACTCACTTTTTATCTCTATTGCTCAAAGGTTTAAAGGGAGGAAATAGCACAGTTCCAGCAAGTGATAAAGCTTGCAGCTTCTTTTTTTTTTTCCTCAGTTGCAAAATATAACAATAAATAATGATTACCTAAAAAACCCACGGCCTGGGGTACAGCACTGTGCCCTGACCACATAGGCAGACCCTCTTAGTACCTCCAAAGTAGAGATTTTATGAGTATTCTCAGCCCTTCAGCCCCCAAAATACTTGTAATACTTTTTCCACCCTACTCTGCCCTTCCTACTGGGTCCATCATTTGTTTGTTACCCCAGAAAGTTTTTGCAAGCCCTTTTTATTTCTCCTGCTGCTATTAACTGATGTTCAAGAAATCTGCTTCCAGCAGAAACCATGATGCAAACAAGCAAGGGAGAAGAAATTTCGTAATTTGTAGAATTATGGGATGGTCTGTGTTGAAAGAGACCTTAAAGATCATCTCATTCCACCTCCCTGCACCCTCCACCTCCATAGGCAAGGACACCTTCCACTAGGCCAGGTTGCTCCAACCTGGCCTCGCACACTTCCAGGGATGGGACAAATTCTCCAGATAAAGCATAATATCTTTTTGAACTCCTGATCCATAGAGGACAGGACCCAAGTTGCTGGGCTTCCCTATCCATGGAACACCGTCAGCCCTGTATTACAGATTTCACCAGAAAATTGCCAGAGTTGGTGATATCAGCAGCACCTCTTTGGGCAAACAGGACTTCGAGAGAATGTGAAGGTTTGTAGGGAAAAACAGAAACAGAAGACTGAAAAATAATGGGACAATGTTAAAAAGGCAAGAGGAGAATACATGTGCCATAGGAGGGGGAAAATGCATAAGTCAGGATATTTTAAGTCCTCTCATCATGTCCCAACAGCAAATGTCACTGTTGTTTTGCCAGAGGACTGCAGGTTTGTGACATTTTGCTGCTAACAAACCCCTCTGCATGCCAAGGGAAAACCTGCTCTGTGTCCGTCTGTCCTCTCGCTGAAAGCCTGGCTTTATTCTGCATAGATCTGGCAGTCCAGATCATTTTTTGAAGCATCCAATTTCTTGGCTGACAGCAGCAGTACTCAGAGGGCAGGACTGCAGGGCATGCCTGCAGTGCTAATGCTGTTTCTGGCCATACCTGATCCCCATCCTCCCTCCAAACTTGGGCTGTGAGCATCTGCAGTCACCAGGTTGACTCTCTCACTGTGCATAATTCTTTCCAGGCACCCCAGTGAGCAAACACACTTTCCAAAAGAGGCATGGGATTTCTCCCAGTGGCTAATGGCTTAAGCCATGCTTTTAGTGGTGAGGCTGTGTAGTGTAATGTTAGCAGAAGGAAGGTTGCCATATTCCTTTCTCCATGGCACATTTTGTGCTGATTTGCACTGTGCAGCAAAGGCAAAAATCACCCTTCTGTATTTTTAAAACAGGTGTCAAGGACTACAAATAGTTTATGTGGACTTGCTACCTTGCTGCCAGGAGTTGTCTCCTGCCCCACAATGCCCAGCCCAAACACTGAAGCCAAAGGGAACTTTTGTCCTGAATATGACACATGTGTCTGTAAAGTAAAATAAACTCTTGCTGAAGCACTTGAGTCTTGCTCCAGATCCAGGAAACGAGTAATCTTGAGAAATAGAATCGAACCATAGAATCACAGAACAGCAGATTTGGAAGGGACCTTAAAGATCATCCAGTTCCAACCCCCTGCCAGGGGCAGGGACACCTTCCAGTATCCCAGGTTGCTCCAAGCCCCATCCAACCTGGCCTTGGACACTTCCAGGAATGGGGCAGCCACAGCTTCTCTGGGCAAACTGTGCCAGGGCCTTACCACCCTCACAGAGAAGAGTTTCTTCCCACTATCCCATCTAACCCTGCCCCCTGGCAGTGTGAAGCCATTTCCCCTTGTCCTGTCACTCCAGGCCCTTGTAAATAGTCTCTCTCCATCTTTCCTGTAGCCCCCTCAGGTACTGGAAGGCCACAATTAAGTCTCTCCAAAGCCTTCTCTTCTCCAGGCTGAACAGTCCTGGTTCTCTCAGCCTTTCACCCTAGGAGAGATGCTCCATCCCTCTAATCATCTTAGTGGCTTCATCCAGCCTCGTTTTCCTTCGAAGCAATAGAAATACTTCGAACACTAGAAATTAAAAGTGCTTTTTCCTCCAGAGCTGCAGCATCCCTTATCGATCCCTGATCGATGCCAGCCCTTGGATTCACTTACACATATATTATCTTCTTGCCCCACATGTCTCATTTCTTCCTAGCACATAGATTCCATAATCAATAACCTACACAAAACTTTGGAGATAGCAAAATATTAAAGTAATTCCTTACTTTTCTGAAGACTCACAAAAAACCAATACATTTTGGATTCTATACCCTTCATTGAATTTGAATGTAAAGCATTATTTTAATTCTCCTGACAGTTTGACACCACCACAGGGCAGAGCAATCGCATTTATCAGTGCCTGGAGCTGATACAAACAGTTGTGGTAGAGGCCATGTATTAATTGGGAGCATGTACCCAGGCTCACCAGGGAGGATTTAAGGCTGTGACCCTCTAAGCCTGGGAACATGCAGGGAAACCTGAGGAATTCTCTGCGAGTAAGAGATGTACTCACTGCCCCTTGCAGCCCCTGGTTTAACAGCTCCAGATGTGCTGCCTGTTTTAGGCTGAACTGGGACATATTTTAAGGCATGTCTGGAGACATGAATTCAGACCAAGCAATTCCAACTCCTATTCTCACCGTTCGCTGTGTTTTGCAGGAATCTGAGTTAGTCTCAGCTTTGCTGGAAATCTGACCAGCTCTGCTGAGCTGTCTGGACCTCCCTGTGACTATTAGCACTGAGTTTAGGTTTTCTAGGAAACCTGGAACAGCCCTTCTGGCCCACATCTTCAGCATAGATGATAAAAATGATTTTGTAAAAACAACTAAACCACTCTACAGTGTTTCAGTAAACAGTAAATTTGTTTTGGGATTTCATCCCAGTCTTAGGACTGCTTAATTTTCCTCAATAAAGACTATTACGTTATTAGTTTTATCCTTATGAATCCTATTCCCAACACTCAACCTTTATTTATTATTTGTAAGGGGCATATATCATCCTGCCTTATAACTGTAAATATTCTACTCTCTCAGAGCAAAGCACATCCTCTCTGTTTAAAATCTAAGCTGCAAGGTTTTATATAAATTTGTTTCCTTTCCAAGTTGAAAGTTCTGAAAGATAAACCCACAACATCCTAATGTCATGAACCATAGCCTGAGCCCAGCCTGCATCCCAGCCCACCCAAGGGATCCTCTTCCAGCTCAGCTGGTTGCAGTGTCAACACCCAGAGACTAATAATAATTAGGAAGAAAAATAATTGCCTTGAAATCAGGTGGTAACTGAGCCTAAATGCAGCCAGGAAAGGAGTGAAGGAGGGACTCCTGAAGTACATTTTTGGGAAAAATTATTTCATTGACTTTCGTGATGGGTCATAAGGCTACAAAGTTTTATTATAGGGTTGTAAGGTAGGGATTAATGCAGCATGGGCACAGTGAGAGGAGAATAATACCCAAATTATTTATTCAAATAATTTGAAGGAGAAGCCTGGTAAAAAAAAGGCAATGGAGCAGCTTTGATTTGTACCTGCATCACTTCTGAGTGATCAAATAAGTAAAAAGCCTCACTGGGTAGTTTTTCTACAGGCACAGCTTTGTGAAGTGAGAATCACCTGCTTCCTCCATCTCCAAAACCCCGTCAGGCACACAGACACTGTGCCAGTATTTCAGCTTTTTAAGATCAGTTTGGGTTTATTTGCTTCATTTCCAGTAGAGTGAAGCACAGGATTCTCCTGGCAGGCCCAGAGGGGGCTGATTTATTTTTCGTTAGTTCAAAATTAGCCCAACGATGAGACATCTTTTCAAAAAGAGAAGTTTGAAAGCAGTTACTTTCGGAAGAAAATCAGAACGAAGCACTTTGTGGTTTGTTTGGTTTCTTAATGGTTTCTGTCCCCTCTCTGAAATCCTTCTGGCAAAACTCATGATTAATTTTACTGCAGCCAAAGGTGCAGCTGAACTATTAAATTATGTAGAATAGGAGGCCACAAAGGTCTCTTTGACACTGGCACTGGCTGTGGTGATGATAAAGTGGTATTTTTACATGCCTGGGGGCAAATTCAATTCGTGGAGAGGATAATATGGGGATGTGACTGTTTTCCCTCAAGTAATGGATCCCAGAAAATCCTGTTACCCCAGTGAATATTTCCTCTCCCAGTAGTCCCAATCCCAAACCCCACAGGAGCTGCTCAGAGCCGTCATGTCCTCACCTGATCCACAAAAGGTTTTGGAACCCCTGAGCTGTAACAACCCACCTGGCATCCTCCACAAATCCCAACTAGCAAGGGGTTAACATCACCACCCCGACCTGACCTGGCAGGAAAGGCTTTGTCCTGAGCAGATCCGTGGCAAAAGTGAGTCACCGGCACTTGGAGGTCACTCCAACGAGACAGCACAGTGGCCTGGCCGGTGTCCAGCACCAGAGGAAGAATAACTCAGGCTGCATCACCCCATGCAAGGTGCCATAGACACCCCACCACGAGGAGGTGGCCCCAGAGAAAAACCCTAATCATGTATTTTCTTTGGAGCCCCAAAACAGGTCATTTTTTTGGCTTTTTTCCGCACTTTTGCTTTCCTTTTGACAGCAGGGAGAGAGCTGCTTGGTCGGCACAGACGGAACGAAGGGGTGAGAGGATGTTTCCCCAGTGATGTCACCAGCACTGAGTAAATTCTCTGACCAAAAGTTAAGACCAACAGAACAATTTGTGCTGCATCCTTTAAATGCCAGATCTCCATTTGTGAGCAGCGTTACAGGAACAATCAGGGCACTTAATAGCCAGCTGCTAAGTCATCAGGTATAAATATTTACAGAGATCTATTGCAACATGGAAATTCCTCCAGATGCAAGAGGATCCCAGTCATTTCATGGCATTTTCACCTTATACAAAAGAAGCCCATTTTAGACATGCTCTGCCTCATCAGCCATAAAACTACAGAAATAGCATTTTATGGAAAACACACACATGCACCCACTCCTTAGTAGCTGTTCCTTCTCTTCCTCTTCTCTTCCCTCTCTTCTCCTCTTTTTGTTATTGTCAAATATCTTTATATTTTTGTACTCAAATAAGATATTGCAAACCAATTACCATTAAAAATATGGAAAAGCAGCGTACTGTGGAGGGGCCATAATTGCTGAGAGTGATACAAAGGGATTAAAAGAAGAGTGATGGGGTGGAGTTAAGCAAAAGAAAATCCTTCTTTTATGGCAAAGCATATCCAAGCTTGTCCCAACCCCTTAAGAGAAGGGTTTGAAACTTTATTACTGAAGTTACCTAACACTCTACAAATCAAGGTGTTGGCAGAAGGGGCAGAAGACCTAACGAGTAACTTTTGTGGTTACTGATAGATGCAAGGACACACAGTCCAAATATAGTGGAGACTTTCAGCAAGTAGAAAAGAGACCTCCAGCACATTTTGTGCCTTCACTTCCTTTCCACACTGCTATTATTAAAACCATACCTCCATTTCTGTTCACTTCCATCACCTTTTTCCTTATTCTTAGAGTCTCAATGCAAATGCTCATGCAGTACCAGATTGTGGTTAAGAGCCTGGGAATTACAGTGGAAGAGTCCAGGTCTTTGAGGGCTTTCCCTTTTAGGGTGTAATATACAACAAATAATAAAGTAACTTCAAGGTGGAGGTTTTTCTTGATGGGAAAACATGGTTTTAGGAACTCAGAATAATTTAGGTTGGAAATGACTCTCAAGATCATTGAGTCCAACCATCAACCTGATGAGATTGACCATGGTCAGCAAAGGTTTTGCAGCTTTCCCAGTTGTGTTGTTCTCTCCCCAGACACCTATTTTCACCTAGTTTGTAGGGCCTTGGTTATCTCTGAGGCTCCTGTGTGTTTATCAGAGTTGGCCAAAATGGGCTGCTGGGTTCAGAAGTGAGGGTTATACACCCCATTTCTCTGGGGAGCCAAAAGGTGAGGCAACCCAGCAGGTGTTGAGGCAGCACCTCACATCACTATCAGCAACAACATCAAGGACCTAACACAGAGTAAACCCCAATTAAAACCAGCCAGTTTTTCAGTTCTTAGGGTCACCCTGCTCTCCTCTGCACATGAACACATTCCTCCGGCATCAGCTCTTGATGCACCTGCTGGTGTTGGAAGCCCCACTGGCCATTTCTCCTTTTATATTTTCAGAAACTCCCCCGTGACTTCGGTGTGAAATGATTGCAATACGGCTCAGGCTGGAGCCAAGATCCAGGAAATATGGCACTTTTTCAAGGAAAATCATATCAGTCGGTTTATAAAGAAATAATAAAAGGTGCCGATTTTGTGCTGGAAAGGGAACAGAAGTTAACTTACAATATTCCTGACTGCCTCCTTTTACTGATTCCAGACGCCAGGCCAGGCAGAATCTGGCTATTTTCACCATCGTGTTATCACTCCACAATATGTCAGCAAATTCTTGTACAAACATGATTTTTTTTAAAAGCCACGTTTTATCACTTCTTTTACATAATCATGAATGATAGTGAATCTAATCTGAATTGGGCTTGAAGGAGACACAAGAACAATGAAGTGCCTTTAGCACAGGGGAGCACATCCTGTTCTTTTGTTTTTAAAACCAGGCATCACTTTAGAACCAATTCCTCTCAGTGATGAAACAAGGGAGAGGTTTGAGAGCAAAACACGTATTTCTTTAGACACCTGAAATTTGAAATAAATCCAGAAATGTCGAAACACAATATAATAGTGCCTAGGAAGTCAATGGGCACTATTATAATTTTGCAGAGGCATAAGCAGCCCGTTGAAATCTGCTGTACTGTCTCACCTGAGCAGAAATTGAGGTTAAATTTGAAGCTCAGCATGTTATGGATGGAGATAATGTGAAAAACTCGGGGATGAGCTGGAAAGCATCTTCTGAGGGCCTCTGGAGCTCTCAGAGCTGATCCAGTCATTACCAGTAAAGCTACTGGGCAGCAGCATTTCTTTCTCTTTTTTGCCTTATTTCTTTTTTAATTTCCTCCATTTATGTGTTATTTTCCTCCATTATTTAAAGACCAGTATTTCACCTCCAAGACCTTCCCTCCTATTTCATCTTTACATATTTATTGTTTTGTTTTCTTAGGTCAAATATGCTGTAAATAAGGTAAACACCAGATTTACTTTATTTCGGAGGGGGCTGCATCTGATAGATGCCAAAAGACAAACCTGTTTCATGCATCATCCAAGAAGTTTACATTTTGTCTCAAAAACTGAATGTTAAAGATTTTTGGGCTGTGTTCACCAAATACAGTGCAACATCCCTGCACTGTTGAACCCAGGACAGGCTGGTGACTCCAATAGATTTAAACTCCACATTTCATGACTATTTTACATATTCAATTGAATCACGTATTCAATCATTATTTCTGAGCCCAGCTCTTGACAGCCAAGAAACATGACCTTTTCTCCCTAAAATACCATCTACCTGTAATGACAGCTTCCCTAATTAAGAGAGATGACACCTTTCCAAGAGTGAAACCCAAACAAGCCCTTGGCAATCTGCTTTCTGCCACATCCAGCGTGTTGACATGGATGTGGATAAACCTCATGCAAACGCCTGCTGACCACAGAGGGCAGTTCCCTTCACCAGGGAGGCATATTTTTGGACAATGTTGCAGGGTGAAGGGGAGAAAAAGCAGTGGTTTAGCAAACGCAAACCTCCTCAAGTTGCCAAGCAAAATTAACCCCCTCTTTCAGGCTTTTCCCCAGCTCTCCGAGCAGAGCAAGGATCTTTGGAGGGGGAATGGGTTTTGTGCTGTCACACTCCAGAGGTAACTGAGACTTTCAAGTGCTGATCTGACTTAATCTTTCAAAAATGTGTCCAAATTTCCTGAGCAAGGAAAACCCCATCCGTCCCTGCCCTCTCACCAAGTGGAGCCGTTCGCTGGGGAGATTCTTCAGCCTACATACCAGAGGTAATAACCCCCAATACCTTAAGTCAAAAAGCCAAGTAAAACTCACTAGGTAATGCATTTGGGATTAAGTTTAAATAGGCTCCCGTCACCAATAATGCATCTGCTGGTGATGGGGAGATCTGGTAGGACTAACGCCGGCGTTGAGGGATGGAGCTCTTGCAGTGCTCACCAAACAAACCTGGGAGGGGAGGCAGCACCAGGGGTGCAAGAGGAGCACCCCAACCTCACCAGACCCACTGCCCCCTTCTTGACTCCCACCCTGGCTTTGATGGAGGGTAGAAAGGGGGGGGGGGAGGAAAAAAAGCTGGATTGGATCCATTTTTAACTTGCTGGATGTGTCTGGGATGTAGACAGATGCTGTTTAGACAGGCTGGTTCGGTGGGTGGCCGGGTGAGGAGACCATGGCTGTACAGTTTATAGAAGGCTCCCAGCATAAATGAACTGTTGAAGACCATTGGAAGCCTCAGTGAAATCACAACATGCAGAAACACAGGGGAGGGAGGGGGAAAAAAAAAAAAAAGGCTCCTTTTGAAAGGGCAGAGAGAGAAAGGGATGTTTTGATGGAGTTTGTGAAAATTACAATGAGGGGGGTTTCACTGAAGCCGGCATTCATTAACCCCCTGGATCCCCCCAAATAAAGTAAACAGTCCTAAACAAAATAATAATTAAAAAAAAAAGCAAATCTAAATAGTTTCCCTGCATCAAGGATAAGAAACAGACGTGCCTTTTCCCTGCTCCTGTCTAGTCTTGCTAGGTGGAAAACTAATATTTGAGTTCATGCTTCAGTGTGGAACATTTGTATATTCAAAAAAAGCTGCCCATGCTGGTTTGCCCATTGCCAGCCTGCACGGGATAAAAAAAAAGGGAGCTGATTTTGAGTTTCCTGGGTTTATTTAGAGATAAACCTAAGGTGACCTTTCACTCCCACACACACACACCATTTGCCTAAAAATTGAACTGTCTGATCCTTGAGTCCTGTCTTCAGAAAACTCCATAGTTTCATGTGTGAGAATCCTTAAATTTTGAGATTGACTGGGTCTGGGGTTGCAGGGAAAGTCACCAAGACTGAACTACAGCCTGTGTTCCCCTCTTAGGGAACAACAGTCTGCATAAGCTGCTTGTTAAACCACAGAACTACAAACCAAATCGTTTTGTTCCTACATGTCCCTTCTCTGTTTTGAGATGAGGGCCAAGGACTGGAAAACTGTCCAGGATGCCCCAGTTCCTCTCTCATTTCAATTCCCTGCTTTTAAAGAAAAGGGACATCCTTGAAATTCAGGAAAGATCAGACAATTTTGCATGGATACAGAGCACCTGTGTGCTCTAACCCCAGGCTGGATCTGGACATCAAACTGCTCAAAATCCCAGGGGAAAGGAGCCTCCTGGTTTGATTTCTGAGCCGAGCAATGGAAGGCAGTGAGCACAGAGACTCCACTAAAAATATGCTCTCCCTGAGCAGGAGCATCTGGATTTTGAGCCAAGCCTAAAGCCTAAACCCCAGTCAGGCATTACAGTCATAAAAGAGCTTTTCTTTTCCCCATATCCATCCCTTGCAGATTCCAACACACAGACCAGCTAATAAATTCCTTTAGGGAGCTTTTTGATAGACTGGAGATGTTTCCTCCACTTCCAAGGCAACCTACTGCCTCCTCTGGTTGCCCATGACCTCCCACTCCTGCCAAATGACTCTGGCTTGATATGAGTGTCGGGGGGGGGCAGGCTAGGCTGTGCTGGGGACAACATTCAGTGCAGGGAAGAGAAAGAAATGCCTGGATCATAAGGAAGTGGTGGAATCACCATCCTTGGAAGTGTTAAAAAAAATATGTGGGTGTGGCACTTGGAGACATAATTCAGTGATGGGCTTGGCAGTGATGGGTTCGTGGTTGGATTCAATAATCTTAAAGGTCTTTTCCAACCTAAACAATTCTGTAGTTCCATGATCCTATGATTCTATGAAGGAGGGAAGGGAAGGGGAAGGAGGTACATGAAAATCAAGCCTCGTGCCCAGCGTTGGTCTCGGTGGGCTGGGAGCAGAGAACTTCTGGATTTCTTTGTTGATGACTCTGTGGTGGGACAAAACCCCAAATATCAAACAAATTTTATGTATAATATGTGAAACCAAAGACATAAATCACCCATTTTGGGGGATTTCTCTGGCTTTGGGACTTTTCCAAGGCATAATGTTCAGAGGCGGACGCTTCCAGCACAGTGAGGAGAATTTGAAGGCACAAAGAACCATTCAAAGATCTAGACCCTGAGTAAGCCTTGGCAGAAAATCAGATCTCATCTCACCAAAATGGATTGAAATGGTGCAGGTTGGGCAAGAGCAACAAGCCCCAAGGTACAGCAGGGTTGTGGAATCCCAGCACTGGATGGATCCATGTATGAAGCTGGATGCTCCCAGGCACTTCCAGCAACCACGGCCTCTTGGTGATGCCTCCTAGATCAAAAGACAAAAAAAAAAAAAAAAAAAAAAAAAAAAAAAAA